>NC_065443.1:139091980-139395124 GCF_917563875.1 Diabrotica virgifera virgifera
ATTGGCAAAATTACTAACTATTTAGTAATTATTAACTATTTAGTACTAATTTTTTTGCCAATTTTACCAAATTGGCAAAATTACTTAATAAAATCACTAGCCAGTTGTGTCTGAGTTTAGCGAACTGACTATATTAATAATTTCATTTATTGTAAATGAACAAATTTTAATGTTTCTATGGGTAGAAATTTATGCTTGAATGTAAGAGTGTTTTATTTGGTGAGATGTTCAATTGCATGGGTCTTCTAGGCACATCTGACCATTCCATGCTAAAATCAGTTTTATATTTTATTTTACGTTCCACTGGATCATAGTGAAGTCCCACGAGATCACTAACGCATAGATCACTTTTTTTATTTCCAGGACTCAAATATTCTGCGAAACTCTGCAGTACAGTGATTCAACTTTTGGCAAGCTATTGAGAAATTCTGTTACCCCTTTTCCTTTTTTCTTCTACTTACTTTTGGTTTTATGCTGGTTTGTTTATATTTTCCGTAGCAGTTTTTCTGAAAGCCCAGGTACGATTCACTCTTAAGCCTAGATAAAGCATTTTTTGCACGTTTCCACTTAGTTGGATCACCCTTCCCTCTCCTTGGGCGTTTTTTTTCTGACGGCCATTGCTAGTTGCAACTACAAATAAATCACCAGTAACAGGATCTAACTCTTCTTTAGTAGAGCTATAATTTGATAGAGCGGAATGCAGGCTAATATCATCAGGAGTATTCTGAGCCAGCTAGGTTCTGGATCACTCTATACACTTTCGTCAGATAAATCTTTAGATCTGAATTTTGTTTTCAGTTCTCCGGTGTTCTCATCTAGGATTGCCTGCTGATGTTAATCTAGAATCTAGAGCCAAACTAACCAATTTCCTAGCTCGATTCATATTTGACATTATACGCAGGTACCTTTCAATATTTATCAGCGCTAGCTGCACTCTCAACACTATCTTTAACCAAAATACGTTGTCACATAGAAGATATTGCAGTCAGTCAAGCCGCCCGGCCGACTTATAACGTTTTGCAATAGCTTTAAAATCTAGTTTGTAATCGGATATTTACATGGGACGTATTGCAGGAGCATAGTCAAGGTCATAATAACACTGTTGGTTAGATAAAATAAATAACCGAAATTTTTGACATAGGACGTATTGCCATATCACCGACGTTATACATTTGACATAATATCTATCAACGTGTTAATGTATATTTACAGCTTATTCCAGCCATGAGATTCAGTATTCAAAGGATAGGGCTATGAACTAAATGAGAATTATCTTGACAATGTTACTGCTCTTCACGGCAGCATCAGTAAAAGGTAGTATTAGAGAGCTATTTGTAAAGAATTATTGCTGTTCTAGAGAACTGCTGTGGAATACAAAAGAAGGATTTATTTATGATAATTCACAGTTAGGGCAAAATATGGCAAACTCGCTTGCAATATACAGTAGAACCCCGCAAATCTGAACTAATTGGGGGAACAGCCTGTTCGGATTCCGAAAAGTTCGGATTATCCGAAAGTTAGCCTAATAATTTAAAGCTTTCGTTGTCATTGATTTTGAGCCACAAAACGATTTCGCAAGAGTGTGGACAATATTTTTGGACCTATGTTGAGTACAAGAAAACTGAAGTAAGTTTGTGTTTAACCTTTATAAGCACTAAGTTTAAAACCTACGTATTCATTTTTGAGAAATTTTAAATGTCAAACTACTATTAATCCTACATTGTTTGATTGGCTTGTTTTACTCTGTATAATAATCATGTTTTTAAGTTTTTGTCATGAATTTTTAAATTTTTTTCACTTTTTGTTGGTTTGGATTTGCCAAACGTTCGGATTAGCGGGGTTCGGATTTGAGGGGCTCTACTGTACAACCATACTGATCCTAACATTTAAAAGGCAGTATAAATACACATTTAACACATTCACAAACACACTGTCATTGTATTCTTATGGAGTAAATGACTTCATATGCAGTCATGACTGTGAATGTGTTAACAAGATTTGAGTTGGTTTACATGTTTTCCAGCCCCAACAAGATTATTTTGAATGGTTGGGGCATTCAGTATGCTATGAGTTTCTCTTTAACTTTCATTAATAATTGATCATACAAAGAAGTCATAAACATATTCTCAATCCACAGGAAATTAAAAAAAAATACCAGGATAAAAAAGTTTAAGTGGCTTAACTTAAACAACTTGTGGTTAAATGCAAGCTGGTAATAAAAATAATTTAAGCAATTGTAAGGTATTTAAATACTCTAAATGACATACCTCTTACAGTTTTCCAGAAGATCCTTGAGGGAGCTCTGAAGTGGAATGGTCCCCTAGCTGGGTTAACATTACACCTCTTTCGGAGGAATGACATAAACTTCAATTTATTTCTGAAAAATATACATAAAGGTAAGTACAGTATTCATCAACAATCCCACCATATTTTGATTATGGAAGTATTACTAACCTGTAAAAATTTCCGGAGATATTTAACTGTTCACATCTTACTACTGTGACTTTGTTACCTTCTAGGAGTGCTTTGGACACGATAGCCGCTAAACGGCCCAATAAATGGCCTCTGCCATCGATTAGGATGGCCTGAAAATAAAATGAATGTTGTTAACACGTGTTACAATGGAAGTTTTTAAAATGATACAAACTATGTTATTATTACCAACTATAATGGAAAATATGTTACAAAATCTTAGATCAACAAACTTGAGTACTTAAAATTATTTTAAAACCTAATGGAATACCTAAAAACTTTTGAAAATTGCTTACTTTTTCACTAAAACCTGTCATGCTTCCACTGAAACCGAAAAAGAGCGACAGGGAAGACAGCCGGATGTATCACAGTTGACGAATGACATTCGCATTACCAACACAAAATTTAGAAAATTACAATATACTGTTTATTTAGTATTTACAAATAAATATAAACATACTTGTAAATTTTATACAATATTCGATAAACTGCAGTACATTTTAATTACATCTCGTATAATAATTGTATTTTAAACATAAAATAATAGTTCGTAAAATATTGTGCATGGCGTCACTTCCTCTTTAAAATTTTCAAATAAAAGTAATTTATTTTTAATTCTGATTTACATTTTATTTTAAATTGTGAATTTAAATTTAGCAGTGCCCATTGGAATTTTAGCAGGCAAAATTCTAAAAAGCAAATAGACCTTTCTCTTAAAACAGGTTAAAAAAAATTCGAAAGTTGGCAATTCTGATTTTAGACTGGAAAGCGGCGTTTCTAAAACAAAAAATAGGTTATGTTTGAAAAAACCAAAAGCTTACGTTTAGTTGTTAGTTATTTTTAATTAAAGAATACAGTAAATAAAAACATATTCATAATGGTAAGTACATATTAAATACATAGGAAACCTTATTGATATTATGATTTGATTTTTAGACGATAGGAAAAAATAATAAGATGGTACAACACATAAACTTCAGAGTTCGGGTAACTCTGCAAGACTCCCGTACCTTCATTGGAACTTTCAAAGCGTTCGACAAGCACATGAATATGATATTAGGCGACTGTGAAGAGTTTCGGAAAATTAAATCAAAACTGTCCAAAGTTGAACGTGAGGAAAAACGAGTATTAGGATTTGTTTTACTGAGAGGAGAAAGCATAGTTTCTTTAACAATAGAAGGCCCTCCCCCACCAGAAGAAGGTTTACCCAGAGTACCAATCCCTGGAGCAGCCCCAGGACCAGGTAATTAAAATTCATACATTGTAGTGAAGTAAACAATATATTAATAGGAAGTACATTACCTATTATGATCATTGTTAATCGTCCAACTTGTAAGTGTTTTCATGTCCATTGTAAGTGTTTTCATTATGAATAAATTCAATCCTGTTGTTTTTGAAACAATATAGAATCTAGGGTTCATTTTTTCAATACAAATTCGTCATTTATTCAACGTTTTATGTTATATGCATTATTTATACAATTTTTGGGTATAAATATATTCTTATAGACATATATTATTAGTTTCTGTAACAAGAGTAAACTATCAGGAAATATGGATATAGGCCATTTAGAAACTATATTATAATTTCGTATTTAAGGTGTTAAATGGTATTATTGATGCACCTAGCATTCTGGGTCGAATAGATTTTTATGTTCCAGCTAGGAATTTGAGAAGATGCCCCTTGCTATCCGCTAGATAGTGCAATGCACGTCATGCAGAAAATATGCCTTTAAATAGAATTGTTTCTAGTGTAAATGAGTTTCCAAATATAGACTTTATGGGAGTCACACTAAATGCTTTTAAAGGGCTATTTCACGTGAATTATTTTAATTTGATTTTAATTTTTGATGTCATTAGATTAATTGTAAGTTAACTTGTGTTCAATGTTTAATTTTGACTGTTAATTTTAATTGTAAAATGGAGTTTTCCGTCAATAAATATTAATTAATTTAATAATTAATTTACAAATTAAAGTACACAAATCAATCACATAGTAAAAATATGTATTGTTTCAAGTTTTTCGCTAAAATGTATTCGTTGGTTAATTTCCTTTATATGCGAAATATACTAGAACCCTGATTATCTTTGCTATAATGTTCGTTTACTCAAATTACATTTTTGAGGTTTTATTGGAGTAAAGTCACTGTAAATCATTAAACGGAAACTCTGCAGCCCTGAGAGAGATGCATAATGCAATATCGATACCACCAAAGCTAGGAGTATCCCTAGAAATAGTTCATACTTTTCATCTGCCATTGTGTGTTATGCCAAATGTATGAGATTTAGTTGTGCTCTAGACCAGAGTAGATACTCTGCTATATTTTTAACACCTTTACTGCGTTTAGAGATATGTATAAACTTACATTAAGTGCATTACGAGGCATATATGTCCCGTAGTGGACCTTTGCCACAGTGAGTTACTGCACAGTCGACACAGCCAAGAGTTAGTGTAATATGAGGTGTATTTATCTCGTAAAGCAGCCAAGGTGTTGATACATGTTTCCACAATGGCAATAAATGCAAGAGACAGGATTGGACAAAATTGACGGTCAACACCTTCAATTTCGAAAGAGTACAACATTTTAAGTATCTGGGGGGCGTAATCACAGCTGACAACGATGTTACTGAAGAAATAAAAGACAGAATCCAATCAGCAAATCACTGTCTATTCGCACTGGATAAGCTTATAAAATCAAAAAATCTTACAAGAAGTTCCAGGATCAAAATCTATAAATCCATCGTCAGACCTGTACTAACATATGGTTGCGAAACGTGGACCATGACCAAATCAAACGAAGAAACGCTCAGACCTTTAGAACGAAAAATACTTCGAAAAATTTTCGGACCTCACCACAACATTAACACAAACCAGTATAGGATCAGAACCAACTTCGAATTAAAAGAACTCTACAATGACACCGATATTGTCCAAGAAATTAAATCACAGCAACTAAGATGGGCAGGCCACATGCACAAACTTCATAACGAGAGACTTGTAAGACTGGTATGGGAGGAGATTCCTACAGGCAAAAGACCACTCGGACGTCCCAGAATGCGATGGAGAGATAACATCCAAGCAGATCTCCGAAAAATGAACATCCCATTTGACCCTAGGTTGATGGAAGACCGAACAAATTGGAAGAAAGTTGTACAGTCAGCCAGGACCCACCCAGGGTTGTAGCGCTACGTGATGATGATGATGAATAAGTGCAAGGAAATATGTCAATGATTGAACAATAAGTAGAGATTTTAAACAGGAGTGAAAAATTAAGTATATTCGTGGTGTACCTCAAATTGTTACAAAAAACTAAGTTTTAACCATCTTCATAAGTCTCCTTTTTCTATCTTTTATCAAAATTGTCGTGGATTGCGCACTAAACTTCGTGTTATTAGAAACAATTCGCAGGGAGTTTGTTATGATATAATTATATTTACTGAAACTTGGTTAAATGACCAAATATTTGACTCAGAACTTGATCTTACTGATTATGTAATATATAGAAAGGACCGTTCTCACCTCACTAGTACTGCGAGCAAAAGGGGGGGGAGTTCTAATTGCAGTACGCTCATCTATCCCTAGTAGACTGCTGGAATCTTTTCCAGGTATAGAACAAATATATGTGGCTGTTGGCAGTACTAATTGTCCGCTTATTGTGGGAGCGCTTTATTTTCCTCCTAAGTCTGCTTTAGAAAAATATATCTCTTTCAATAACAGTATCGATAATCTTTCAAATACATTTCCCACCTCTCATTTCTGTATTGCAGGGGACTTCAACCTACACTGTACTTGGTCTCATGATAATTTTTGTTCTACGGCAATTCCTGCTCCAGACATTCCTTTAATCGAAGAAGATGCTATAAATATTATGAATCATATATGTTCCTATCAAAATCTTTTCCAACGCAATAACATCTATAATAATGTAAACTCATTACTTGATCTAGTTTTGGTTCATGATGAAAATTGCATTGTCGCAGAAGCTGATGAGGGATTAGTTGACCCCGATAGTTTCCACCCTCCTTTATGCTTTAATTTAAACCGCGGAGATGTTTTAACTGATGAAATGAAAGCTGAAGGCTTTTTCTACGACTTTAAATCAGCAAATTTTCAAGGTATTTCTGATTACTTAGACACAATATACTGGGATGAAATTTTCAGAGACAAAAGTTTAGATGATATGGTCAATATACTTTATGAAGTCTTATATGGCCCTATCGATGTTTATGTACCAATGAAAAAGTTTTATACCGGCAATTTTCCTAAATGGTATACCCGAGAGTTAAGAAACTGCATCATTGTTAAAAAGAAAGCTCATAAGAAATTTAAAGTGACCAGGTTACCTCAAGACTCTAATGAATTTTCTAGATTGAGGTCGATATGCAAGTCCTTATCGGGTCAAGCATACAATCAGTTTGTAGCAAACGTTGAACATACACTTCCTAGTAACATTAAAAGCTTCTGGAGGTTCGTAAATTCTAAAAGGAACAATAATAGCATTCCGAACACTTTAAACCATAATGGCCAAACCAGTTCCGATGGTGCTACCATAGCCAAGATGTTTGCTCAGTACTTTGCTGCAGTATATAGTGAGGACCAATGTCCTATTCCAAATAGTGCAAGGGCTAACACTAGTTTCAACATTACTGGTTGTGACATCTATTTCAGAGGTATATACCAAATTATCCCAGCTAAACATACATAAGGGTCCAGGGCCTGATGGAATCCCACCCAAGTTACTGAAATACTGTAGTTTTAATCTTGCTCGTCCCTTATTCTTTATTTTTCAAAAATCATTACAAACGAGTGAATTCCCTCCCGTTTGGAAAGTTAGTTTTATATCACTGATATTCAAGAATGGAGATAGAAGCAGGGTACAGAGCTACAGACCTATTAGTGTCCTTAATACTATACCTAAACTATTCGAGAGTTTAATATGTGACAAAATTAAGCCTACTATACAAAATGTAATCATTGAACAACAGTATGGTTTTGTTATGGGGAGATCAACTGAAATGAACTTGTTAAATTATACCTCCTTCTTAAATGAAGCATTGGAAAGTAAACAACAGGTAGATGCGATTTATACAGATTTTTCCAAGGCATTCGATAGAGTCAACCATACGTTATTGTTACATAAGATCGAACAGTTGGGTTTCTCTGATCCTCTGCTTAGTTGGATTCGAAATTATCTATTAGATAGAAGGCAGATAGTTCGTATTAAGAATTATTTCTCTAATGAAATTATAGTTACATCGGGTGTACCTCAAGGCTCCCACTTAGGACCTATCCTTTTTAATTTATTTATAAATGACATAAATAAAAGCTTCAATTTTGCTCAATTTCTTCTATTTGCTGATGACCTTAAATTATTTCACATAATTACCTCTGATTTGGATCACTACAATTTGCAGCAATCAGATCTTAATGGTCTTGTGGAATGGTGCTCACTTAATGGTATGGACTTAAATGCAAACAAATGCCATGCTATAACTTTTACTCGACTAAGACACTTTGAGAATAATTCTTACTTTATACGGGACACTAGGTTACAATTAGTTGACTCAGTTATAGATCTGGGTGTTATTCTTGATACTAACTTGAATTTCAACCTACACATTAATAGCATGGTTTCTAAGTCATTAAAGATGCTTGGCTTTGTTAAAAGATGCAGCTATGACTTTACGACTGGTCATTCTTTAAAATTTCTTTATTGTTCTTTGGTTAGACCACATTTAGATTATGCATCATGTGTTTGGTCACCTCAATATAACTGTCATATTAATAAAATCGAACAAGTTCAGTGTAAATTCTTACGTTATTATGCTTATAAGATGCATCTCACTGGTCAAAGTTATGAGTCTTTACTGCAAATTATTCGACTTGACTCATTCCAGAGTCGTCGTCAACATAAAGATCTTTGCTTCTTATATAACTTAATTCATGGTCATAAATTCTGTATCCCACTTTTAAATAAAATTGGTCTACATGTACCTTCAAGAACCACCCGTTCTGTGACCACCTTCCACGAGGTCATTAACCGCACAAATTATAGTTCAAGTTCCTATCTCTCTAAAATTATTAAATTAGCAAACACATTATCTCCGCAAATTGATTTCTTTGTGAACGACTTTACTGCGTTTTCCACACAATTACATTTATACTTAACTTAATGTTCTAATTTCAAAACTGATTTGTCAACTACTGTTACTGTTATTGTCTTTGTTCTAGGATAGAGTAGAGTAGAGTAGAGTATTTATTGGTAATAATGTACAAATGTACTTTTACAGGTCAGCAATAATTAAAATTGTCTAAAATTACATTAAAAGTTGACAGTACTTCAGTAAAAAAAACCTATTACTAAAATTTAAAAACTAAACACTATTTAAATTACAGGACAAAACAAAATTTAGATCTGAAGTACTCCTCAAATGAGTAGAAAGCACCCATCAGAAGATAATTTTTAATTTGTCTCTTAAATTGGTTAAAATCAAGACTTTTAATAGATATTGGTATACAGTTATAAAATTTCAATGCTAGGTATCTGGTTCCATTTCTGGTCCTCTCAAGTCGACTGAAGTCTGGTACAAGGGCATCATGATTTCTAGTCTGATAAGTATGCTGTTGTGTTTTATACAGATCTACATTTTGATGAACATACAACAGGCACTGCATAATGTACACAGAAGGTAGTGTGAGAATCCTCAGGTTTCTGAAAGACTGCCTACAATCGTCCCGATAACCCTGACCTGTGATTATGCGAATACACTTTCTCTGCTGACCAAACACCTTATCTATATGGCAAGAGTGTCCCCAGGAAAGGATTGCGTAAGTTAGTCGTGAGTGAAAGTTGCTGTGATATGATGTAAGAAGGGTTTGAAGGGAGGTAACCTTAGATAGGTTTCTAAATAAAAAGAGTTGGCTTGAGAGCTTTTGGGAAAGTTTCAGTATGTGCCGTTCCCAAGTGAGTCCCTGATCAAGATAAACACCAAGAAATTTAGCTTCCTGTGAACAATCTGTTAAAATGGGATGTGTAATGGTGTTATGTCTTAGGGTAAAGTTCACTGTTTGTGATTTTGAGTTATTGAGAGAGAGACGATTTGCCAAAAACCATTGGAACAAATTGCTCTCTGTGGTCTCAAGATCAATATCACTGATTTGGGAAGGGTGGTAACTTTGATAGCATGTAGTATCATCAGCAAATAGGACTGTGCTTACCGGGCCCTCTTGTGAAAATCCCAAGTCATTTATATAAATGAGAAATAATATTGGACCTAGAACTGACCCTTGAGGCACTCCATACATCAAAGGTTTTTTATCAGATTTGAGCTGGTTAAAAAACACATATTGAAATCTATCTGATAGATAAGACTCAATCAATTGAATAGACATAGGATGAAAATTATAGGCATGTAATTTTTTAAGAAGAATACTATGAGTGACACAATCAAAAGCTTTAGTAAGATCAAGGAACGAGGCAAGGGTATCAAGAAAGTTTTCAAATCCTTCCAAAATACTGCCTGTAAAATGATCGATAGCAAGTGTTGTTGTTTTGTTTTTTCTAAATCCAAATTGCTGCACTGCAAAAAGCCGATTAGATTCAAAATAGTCATTGATCTGCTTCTTTAGGATTCTCTCAAACACTTTGGAAAGAATTGGCAAAAGAGAAATTGGACGAAAGTTATTATGATCATCAGCCGAACCTTTACGTTTAAAGAGAGGTATGACTTTCGCAGTTTTAAACACTGAAGGAAAAATGCAGGATGAAATTGAGTAGTTTATTAGTTTAGTTAAAGGTAAGCTAATGTTGTGTTTAATTGCCTTGATTATTTTTGTGTTCATTCCATCCGGGTCCTTGCTCTGGCTATTTTTTAATTCTTCAATCGCTTTTACAACTTCCTCCAAATTTGTTGGCTCAAATCTGAAGGAGCAATGATTAGAGGCGAATGAAGGAGCATGTGGTATAAAACTAAGGTATGTATTGAATGATTGGTCAGTATGATTAAGTGTATTTATTACATTTTCAGCAATACCACAGAAGAAATCATTAAAACTATTTGCATTGAGTGATGAATTTTTTATTGGTAAATTCTTACATCTTGAGTTTATTAGGGACCACATAGCCTGTTGACGGTTGTTAGAGTTTAATATAAAATCATCATTAGATTTAATCTTTGCCTTATGTATAGCATGTCTGTATTTTTTCCTATATTCTGAGAGTGTTTTCTTTGTCACTAAAACGGGGTCACTTTTATTTAAAGATGTCAAAAATTGTAGTTTCTCCCTCATAAGTTTCAAATCATCATTAAACCAAGAATTTTTTTTACATTGTTTACCTTGCTCAACAAGCCTAGATTTTTCAGGAAAAGACAGATTTATTGCCTGCGTTAAAATATCGATAAACATTTTAAACCTTGAGTCCACATCAATACATTCATTATCAATAAATTCAAAATTTTGTAAACAAAGATTGTTATTTAAAGAGGCCAGTCCCATCTCTGTAATGGGCCTGTAGCTTATTCTAGATTTAGAAGTAGTTTGGGACACTTCACATTTAAACAATATGCCTTTGTGGTCTGAAGTGTGTGAAAGATCAACAGCTTCGGATTGCAACATGGTACTATTAATATTTGTAAATATGTTATCAAGACATCTATTATAACGGGTATTAAATTTTATTGATTTTTTGAGGTTATAGGATCTAAAGAAATTGCACAGATCCAGGGCTGCAATATCCCTTTCATTGAAGTGCACATTGAAATCCCCTGTTATAATAAGAGGTTTATTTGTATTTAACTTTTTGAAAACTTTTGACATTGTATTGAAGAATTGATTTAAATCACCATCTGGGGTACGATACACAGTGACAAGTTGAATATCAAATTTTACCAAATGTACACCTGTTATTTCACAATGTTTTTCAAGAGACAAACTTTCAAGATTTAATGAAACAGAATCAAAGGTTTCTTTAATATATATACTTACACCCCCATGAGAGCCCACAGTCCTTGCAAAGCCAGAAATCATTCTGTAGTTCTTAATTTTAATTGAAAATAGTTCCTCAGATACTAGCCAGTGTTCATTTATACATAAGCAATCTGCTGATACTTCATTGAGGAGGACCTCCAGATCTAAGAAGGAGGTACGCAAACATTGTATATTACAGTGTAAAATAGTTTTTTGTGCTTTCTTAAAATTTCCTAAAATACCTTTATTATTATTATTATGTACAGGAACATTTACTGCACCACGGTTTTCTTCAGCGGATTCACTGAGGATCGAGGGCGTTGAACATGGAGAAAATGGTTTATGTTAGTTCCCAGTGGCCATAAATCAGATGACATTATGGCATCATTGTTTATCTCAGGAACTCCTACCTTAAAAGAGCTATATAGGTGGTTCTTTTTGGTAACCATCTTCTCACACACACAGTCCTGGTCAAGCTCATATTTTTTGAGAAAGTTGAAAACATCAGTTGCTTCAGTTTCAGGAGTAAAACCTGATATAAATACCCATGATTTAATTGGAGTAGGTGCTACAACCTTTAGTAGGTTATCAGTGTTAATGCCTTTCTTGGGACTTGGTCTTCTGTTTTGTTTTCTTTATAAGTTGTATTTGTCAATTTCAAAATGTTCTAGCTCTCAATTGTTAAATGAGAGCAAGTAATTTTATTCTTTATTATTGTTTGTTATGTATTTACTAATTTTGTACCTACTAGATCTTATTTTTCTAATTTGTGTGACATTTTAATTTAATTGTATCATGTACTAATGGACTTCGGTCCGTAAATAAATAAATAATAATAATAAAAAAAGGGTGAATATGTGTCAAATCATTCTCACATATGAAGTTAGCAAGCAAACAATGTGCAATATCAATAAATGTCATATTTCAGTCTGACTGAAATATCTGCATGAAAATCATTGAAATTTTTGAAGTTATACTTCTTTACGCGCGATATGAGGGTGAATTTTTATATGTTAAAACCTATGGTCCGATCCATGCGCATTATAACTTTGTTCTGATTGGATGTTCAAATGACATGTCAAAAATTATCCAATATGGCAGCTGTAGCACAGCTGTGGTGTGGACGGTTGACGGTTTGGTTATGTATGGTTGTTGCGTTTTAAAATTTGTGGGAAGAGAAACAACAAAGGTTAGTTAATAGTTATACTGCCTTTTTGAAGTTATACTTCTTTAGGCGCGATTTCATTGAGGGTGAAATTTTAGTAATCTGCGCACACAGGCAGTATGGAGTTCGTTACTAAATGTTTTAATTTATGTATTTATCAGTCCAGAAAAGGTGTGGAAAGAATATATTAGTGTTTTTAAATATATTTTTCTACAAACGTGTTAAAAATGCAATTTATAGCACTCCATAGGAGCTTTAAAAATGCTACTTTAAAGCACTGGTGCTTTAAAAATTTTAAGGCACTGCAGTTAAAAGGGAATTGTCAAATTGTGAAACGTCAAAATATTTATATTTCATTTAGTAACATTAATAGATATTAATAATACCTATTTAAGAATGTTTCTTCTAAAATTTAGGAATATATTAATTTTATAATACATTTAAGTATGTAGTAATTTTCTTTACAATTTTTACTTACCAATTTGTTTTGTTTATACCTAATATCGCCGTTGTCTAGCAAGTGTCTGCGTAGATTAGTGGCATGTGTATTTAGCTACGGACTACTATCATTGTTTGATTTGCGTGTATAGATATAATGCTATGTGGAAATGCGATCAATGATTGTCCCCGTTTAGGATTTTGTCCTCTTCAGGGTTTGTAGTGAATGTATAATGTTGGCAGCAAAAGCAAACAGTCCGAAAAACACACTGGGGTAAGCGCCGTATCCTGGTGTTTTTGGATCCTGGGTTATGCCGGACGGTGGTGTCCAGAAGGCTAAGAAGTCAACAGAGAAGAAAGTTTGATGGATTGTTGTTGGTTCCATAGACATTTATGTGTACTGTTCGTGCTTTGCTCTCGACCAGTCTCCCTAGAAACCATTGTACAACGACAGGCGAACCTGCGTCCCTCGTCGGCGGTCAGGAGGTGGCTTTGAGCGCGGCGTGGACAGTGTGCGTTCGAGTGGAGAAAATAGTTGCGGCTATTTTCTTGGGACGAACAGGTATAATTGTGCAATGAAGTTGGGAAACCGCAAAAAACCAACTTCTCCCTGTTCGGGGTAGGGAAGAGGAGATGTTAAAGGTGGGTACGGAAGGCTAACGGGGTAGCCTCGAGGATGTTTTCGTACTCTACCGGGAGTTCGTCAATGCATGTTTGCAATAGAGCGGACGGTAAATGAATCTTTTTGTGTTTGGGCTTTCGGTAGAGTACGTGGCCGGAAGATGAACAGGAACATTTGAGAGTTTCTTGTGTGTCGGAGAGGGGATCGTTGATTACTTTGATTGTGAAGTTCCTGTTCAGAGAGTTTATTCTCTCGGTGATTTTGGGGATGTTTGAAATGTTACGGATTTCGTTTGAGGGATATCTCCAGTGCTCGTAGTTGCATACACGCAAGATTCTACGTTCCGCTCGCAACAACCTCTCTTGTTTCGCTTTTGAGCAAAGAGTGTAGAGACATGACTTGTATTCTATTACTGGTCGAATAAAGGTCTTGTAAGTGTGAATGAGAGTCTTCTTATGTGTCTTGCCTATTCGTCCAGAGAGAGGGTTGAGAAGTCTGGCCCTGTTCCTTACCCTATCTAAAGTTGCCTTTAGATCTGCGTCCCAGTTAAGAGTCCTGGTGAACAGTACTCCCAAATAGGTCGCAGTCGGGCTAACAACAAGCCTTTCTCCCAACAGTCTCAATGGATATTGGTCGTCTTCATTAATTATGATTCTATGTGACACAGAAGGGGCGCGAAACACAATTTTTGTTGTTTTGTTCGCGTTCAGCGTGACTCTCCACTTACAACACCATTCTCCGACCCCGTCCAACAGAGCCTGGCTCTTCTATGGATGAGTCTTGGGTTGTATCGAGAGGTTGTTGTGAGCAGAGCCGTATCGTCTGCGTACAGAAACAGCCGAGTGCCTGGGATATTTTGATTGGTGATATCGCTGTTGTAGATGATGTACAACAGCGGTGCTAGGACTGAACCCTGGGGAACTCCAGCTTGTGGAGTGAAAGGGGTGGACTTTTGATCGCTTATTTTCACTCTGACAGTTCGGTTGTGGAGGTATGAGTGTACAATTTTGGTAAATTGTAATGGTAGCCCGATGTCCAGAAGTTTCCGAACAAGTCCGTCGTGCCAGACCTGATCGAAAGCCTTCTGCACATCCAGAAATGTGGCTATGGCGAATGAACCATCGTTGATGGTTTGGGTAACTTTAGTTGTGAAATCTATTAATGCATGTTTAGTAGATTTACCAGACTGGAATCCGTATTGGAATTTTGGTATGATGTTGTGGTTTTGGAGAAAGTCATTGAGCCTCTCTTTTAGGATTAGCTCAAGAACCTTACCCAGAGTGTTGATTAAAGATATTGGTCTGTAGGATTCCACGTCGGTTGGGGGTTTGCCTTTTTTCAAAAGCATGATGGTATTGGCCACTTTCCAAGGAGTAGGAAAGTGGCTATTTTTGAGACATGCATTGAATATTTTAGTTAGAAGAGGGATGATACTCTCAGGAAGTTTTTTGAGGCACCTTCGGTTGATGCCATCAGGTCCGGGAGCGCTGTTTTTGCCAATTTGGCAAAAGCTCTTCGTTTCCCTGTTTGTGAGGGGGTCCATGATTGGATCATAGACTGGAACGTGGTAGTTGAGAGTAACATTTACTATGTATTCTGTGTGGAGTTTGAATAAGCGATCAAAGTTCGGGTTATCTGGGGTTTGAAAATTGTTTTGAAGCGAATTTCTGAATGCTTCGGCTTTCCCTTCTGGAGAATTGACTATGTGATTGTTGACCAACAGATGAGATGGTTGAGATAGTTTTTGTTTTGTTAGGACTTTGAATTTGTGCCAGAATTTACTACCGTCTCTGTAGTCCAGTTTTGAGGTAGTATCTTCCCACCGGCGAGCCGTTAGGTCAGATATCTCTCTCTTTATCCTGGCGCAGATCCGGTTGTACTCTGTTTTGATTAGTGGATTTCTGTTGGCCTTGTATTGACGTAGAAGACGTCTTTTTTGTTGGATTTTGGCAATGATGTATTGTGGAAGTGCCGGTGATGTATAGGTTATTTGTTTAAGTGGAATAGCGTGCGTGATCGCCTCGGTGATGAGGTTCTCAATTTCGGTTGCACTGGTGTCGATACTATCGTTAGTATCAAGTTCGCCTAACATAGGGAGATTTTGAGTGATGAAATTTTGGAATTCAGTCCAGTTAGCGTGACGATAGTCTCTTATAGTTCTTGGAGGGTTGGGTTGTTTTGGAGTTAGTATGTCAGTGATGACAAGAAGTGGTACGTGGTCTGACGTTATTGAGTCACCGATGTGGCATCTATTCTCGAACCGATCCAGAATGTTACTAGTAACTAGGATGTGGTCGACAATAGAGGCCCCAGCAGCGTTCAGAAACGTGTATTCAGTGTTGGTGATTCGAGAGATAGGAAGGTCTAGTAGAAAATCCGTGAGGCGGATGCCTTCTGGGTTTTGACGGTGATCACCAAACTGTGTGTGTCTACAATTCAGATCGCCCATCAACACGGCCTTGCCGAGCCTTGAAAAATACTCTAGCAAATGCCTGTTGAGTGGTTGATCCGGGTGTTTGTAGTAAGAGACTATTAGCTACGGACCCGTTAGTACTTGGTTCGATTCCCACATAAGGAATTTTTTTTTTGTTTATTATTAATGGTTATTGACATCTTAGACTATTATTATATGGACTTATAAATGATTAAAAATAATTAAAAATAATTAAAATAATTAATCGGGATGTTGCCCAACTATTTACTGGGTTGCAAATTTATAATGATTGACTATTTCAAAATGCACTTTTGAAATGAATTTTTCTTATGCACAAATGCAATTTCAGATTTCTTATTCATTACAATAGTTCACAAAATTTCCTGACATTCTCACGAATCCAACGCACCAAACTGCATTAAAATCCGTCTTACTGCGCCAAAAATCGAGAGTAAGGCCTTTTTTGTGCTTCAATGCCTCGACTAATTCGGCCAGAGATCGAGAGGTCGTGAGTTCGAATCCAGTGCAATCCTATACTTTTTTTTATTTTTTTGAAAGCGGTAAGCACAAAATCGTTTGGTGTTTAAAAAAAAATAAAACAAACTGTAAGTATATTTATTTTTAAGAAATCATATAATAGAAGTATAACTTCTTACGTGCGTACAAAGTACACACACATTCTTTTTTTACTTCAACAACTCAGTGAAGCACTTTACAACCCAGAAGATTTGTAACAATTCCTGGGTCAGTGTGCATTAAGCAAGCTAAGATTTTTCGTGAACACTTGTAAATGAAAGAACTTTCAAACTGATTTATCCAAAAATGAGAATCAAGAAGACGAAGAAAATAGATAGACGAAGATAGAAAGGTATCAATCAAAAGAGTAAGTAATCAGGAGGCTGAGGAAGCTGTCAATATTCTGCTGGACTATTTTGAGCAACCAGAACCTTTGTTGGCATTTTAAAGTTGTGCAGGATACTTCAGAAGATTTAAAAAAATTGAAGACCTTTAACAGAGGTTATTTATTATACTTTTTTCAAAAGCACAGCTATCTAGAAAACACTGTAAGACATAACTCTGAGACTGAAATCTGATATTTATATTGATAATTTGTATCTAATATGATACAAAATATAAAATGTGTGAAATTTACCATTTTCTATTGTGTTTTTTAAAGCTTCTGTTTAAGGTTTTAAAAAAATACTGTTTAAGATACTTATGTACAACACAGATAATCAGGGTTCTACTGTAATTGTATACTTTCAATTTTGAAATGTACTAAAACCTTTTACAGGAATTGGTAGAGCTGGAGGTAGAGGAATGCCACCAGGCATGGCAGGTGTACCTGTAGGCCTTCAAGGACCTGTAAGAGGAGTGGGAGGACCATCCCAACAGGTCATGACACCAGGAGGTAGAGGCCAAGTATCTGCACCTCCACAGATGAATCAAGGACCACCAAGGATGGGAGGACCACCACCAGGTAAACATTTGAAGTTTTTTTTTAACTTTTATTTTATAGGCTGTACAATTTGATCTGCTTTGACCAGAAAATCAACTGTGATGAGGAATTTTTGGGTTTTAGGTTAGATGTGCTCTTTTAATGCTCTTATAATGTGTGATTTGCAATTTTCAATTGCCTTATTATATTTTAGCAATTATATCAGGGTAGTATGTGTAAACTGCCAAACTGGCCAAAAACCAGGTCAATCATGGGCACCTACCCTTTTCACCAGAACTAGCACATTGCAACTTCTGGCTGTTTCCAAAAATCAAATCAAGCTTGAAAAGAACTCTACTAGTCATTAAAGCATATATAACAAATATCATTGTATCTATAGCCTCTCAAAAGATGACCTATGGACTGCTTTACACAGTAGAAGATTTGCATAGACCAGCTATTTACGGATTTTTGGCAGACTAGCGTGGTCCAAAGCAGACATAAAACTATGTAAAAGTAGAGTACTCACATGTTTCTGGAGGCAATCCATTGCTATCGACTTTAAGTCACATTATTTTCTTGTATTTATAATGTAGATTGAACATTTGATCCAGCCAGTGTTTGGCATTGTGGCTATTTTGCAAGGACACAGAGTTCACTGATGATGGCCTGATAAGCCCGAAAACGTGCGTTCTGAACAATGAATGTAATCCTTTTGGATTTTTAAAATTTTAATTCTTAATTAAATTTTATACCAACTGCACCAGGGAGTTTTTACTTCACGTTAAAAGTACAAGTATTTACTTGTGTATATACTGGTATATCTGGCAACATTTTTTAAATGACTTTGACACACTTTAATACGTAACATGTTAAGCCGCATGTGTACCAGACTGGTTTATGTTTTCACATACCAATTAGTGGCAGATCTATAGGAAGAGAAAATGGGGAAATTAACCCCCCAAACACCAAGTTTGTCTAGGCGCCAAATAGAGGTCACTGTGTCCTTTTCAATTCTGATGGACAAACTCAGCGGTTTCTTATGGATTTTTGGCTGTTGATTACGAATTTCGAGGGTGGATTTCGATCCTAGTGGTCAAAAAATTATTATAAACAAGTTAATTGTTTTATAAGGCTCTGGCTCATAAACTAAAAGAGATAAAAAAATGTTTCAAATAAAATTTGTTCCTTAATAAAAAACGTTTACTAAACTTAAATCCAACAATAATTATAACTCAAGATATTGTAAAATTAGTGCACAATACAAATTGCAAAATAAGTATTTTTCAAAGCTTTATCGATCGTAATTCTGCTTCTACGAATGCAAATGAACCTTAGAAGACCTCATTTTAAAGCTTAATTAATAGGCTTCCAAACAAAGTTTGTTAAATTACTTTATCTTCATTTGTTTTAAAGTTATATCCGTTTGAAGTCATAATTTTCTTAAAAAATTATACATTAATTTGTTTATAAGGGTTTCAAGCAAATTTGAGCTTTAACATTTATACTTTAATTAACAATAATGTTAGAAGAATTCAAAAGGAACAGTTTGAGCTTATGAAAATGTTCGTAAGTTTATTTTTGGCCAAGCTATCGATATTTTGGCTACGAATTTCTTCACTTACTTGACTGTGAGCCGATCGTGCGCCTCACAACGCGCCATTAAAATATCGATATATAAAATAAAATACACTTACGAACATTTTCATAAGTTCAAATTGTTCCTTTTGAGTTGTTCTATCATTATTGTTAATTAAAGTATTATTGGTTATAGCTCAAATTTGTTTGAAACCCTTATAAACAAATTAATGTATAATTTTTTAAAGAAAATTATAAGTTCAAACGGGTATAACTTTAAAACATATAAAGATAGAGTAATTTAACAAACTTTTTTGGAAGCCTATTAATTAAGCTTTAAAATGAGATCTTCTAAGGCTCATTTGAATTCGTAGAAGCCGAGTTACGATCGATAAAGCTTCGAAAAATACTTATTTTGCAATTTGTATTGCGCACTAATTTTACAATAATATCTTGAGTTCTAATTGTTGGATTTAAGTTTAGTAAACGTTTTTTTCTTCGTTTTTTATTAAGGAACAATTTTTATTTTAAACATTTTTTTATCTCTTTTAGTTTATGAGCCAGAGCCTTATAAACAATTAAATTGTTTATAACAATTTTTGGCCACTCGGATCGAAATCCACCTCCGAAATTCGTAATCAGCAGCCAAAAATCCATAAGAAACCGTTGAGTTTGTCGATCAGAATTGAAAAGGACAGTGTGATCCCTCTGGCGCCTAGACTAATTGTTGAAACATAAAAATATATTAGCTAACATGAAACTTAAGCCATACACAAACAAATTCAATCCAATAAACAAGCTAGTTAGGAAAATTAAGGGAACCTAATACATATAAGTTATTATTTATGTCATTTGTGTAGTTTGAGTTTATCTTTTTATTTGTGGCGTTGGTGTTTCATTGGAAGTTCCCTCCTCAAGGCAAATGTCTAGATCCGCTACTGTACCAATTTGGCCCACAGTATATTGTCATGCAAGCAACTGTGGCAATGTTTGGTCTGAGATAATAGGAGCACATCTATGCTATTAGGCTTAATTTGTTAAAATAAAGTGAAAGTATAAAAAAAAAATTTAAAAATAATATTCATTTTGTATTGACATAAAAAAAATTGTAGGCATGATGGGACCACCTCCCGGTATGATGGGCATGGCTCCCCAAATGGGAATGGGACGTGGAGGACCACCGCCAATGGGAATGAGAGGACCCCCACCTGGTATGATGAGAGGTGGACCACCTGGACCTCCAAGACCTTTTTAATGAATTAGGATTAAGTCAACTTTGATTTTGAAATGTGTACAAGTTACACAGTTTTGGGTTAAGTGAGTTTTGCATGTATAATATCGATAGGATCATAATACCTTTGTATTTTTTGTTTTGACTTAAATGCAGAATACAATTTTTGTTAACATATAACGAAAAATATATCTTTATTTAATTTTTTGTATCACTGTTAGTTTTTGTTCCCAATTTTTTAAGGGAGGAGTAGATGAAAAGATCCAGAGCCAGAGATCATTGCTAAATGTTTAGATATAAGTTTTGAATGACTGCTCATTTGTCTAACTAAAAGGAATCTTCAAAATTTGCAGAATTATTTCTAGGGTGCTCAGTAAAAGAAGTATAAGTCAATTTAGACAACTCTAGGAGAAGCAAAAAGACGGTAATTAATTGGCATATCGACTAGCAATTTTATCTGTGACCAAATAATTTAATTTATTTTATATTAGCATAGCCACTTGTTATATTAATACCAAGGTAAAGGTATATAGTCTGGTAGGTAGTGCCAAATTTTTGCGGTGATTTTAGCACCGATTCTATGAATTTATTTTGGTAGATAGTACTTATTTGATAACAAAAAGTCTGTCATTGTTGTTATCGTCAAAAGTAGTAATTTTAACAGGGGAAGGTATAAAGACTAGAGGTGAAAAATGAAGATATAGATGTGAACGAGGTTGGTTAAATATTGGTAGAATACTAGTAATAAAACAAATACTTAATGAAAACATTTTATTTAATTACATACTAACTCATTGTATTTTGTGAACACTTGATGTGTGAGTGAGAAACTTAAATGTAGATACTAAATTATTCACTAGTAAATAATCACAATATGTAATATCATATAAGTGTCTACATCTCCATTTAAACAAAAGACCAATAACGTTTCCATTTAAAAAGTTCAAATCTTTACAAAAAATTTAAATAAATTTTAACATAGAGATAACAAAAAAGTGGCGTTCAGAACTCGACATATTTTTGCATTTGGCATTCAATATATCAAAAATATATAAAAAGCATTTAAAATTGGAGAAGGTTCTCCCCCATTTTAAGGTCACTTTCCCACATTTCTGATCAGCAAGGTATAATAATAAAGAACTCAGGAAATACATTGAAAAAAGATAAAGAGAGAGTTCATAGTTATATTTTATATATGTTTCATGTAAAAAATAATCTCAAACTGGGGAAAGTTGAGCATAAGATTTTCTGAATGTTTTATTTGACTTTTGATTGATCTGGAATCTTCAAAATCATAAAATGTACACTTTAACACAGTGCGTGCCACGCTTTAGGCCCGGCGCAAATTGAACCTAAGCGAGACACAACCTGCGTCGGCGAACTGCGTAGACAGTATTGCGCATCCTACTATCAGTTCATGCGTTCGCAGGTCTCGCTTGGGAACGTTTGTCATCGGCGTACAGTTTTCTTGGGCCGTGGGACTCGTGACTCACCGCCAGATGTTTATTTTACGTGTTTTTGTTTGCGAGATGGAAGTATCTGAAATGAATACGGATGGTACCTTAAGTACAATTTATTATGATAAATAAAAGTATTAGCATAGTCAACACCCCGAGTGAAAACTACGTTGTCTTTGTCATTAAATTCTGATAACTTTTGGTAGACTAAATAAGCGGCGATACGAAATTAATAATCAAAGTTATGCCTTTATAAAATCAATTATTAGAAAAATAAGGTGAAAAATGATTCATGTTATAAAAGCGTGATCGATAAAAATATCGTATTACCTACTACCTATTTTTGTTTATTACATCATTTTTGTTTATGCTTAAAAATTAAAAACGAAATATGCAGATAGTGTTATTTTTTATGACAGATCAGTAGCGGAGGGATTATGAATTATGACCTCCAGTAATTGTAAATTATTGCGATATTGCAGTAATTGTAAATGATTGTGATCCGAGCAGTAAATTGAGGAATATGAGTTATGACCGAGCAGTAGGGGAGAGATTATTTTAAATATGTAGGTATTATGTGCAGAAATAAAATACTCAGTGTAAGATATCTTTTTATGCACCCGCTTATGATCAAATTTGATGTTTTCGAAAGGCATACCGCTACGACTACTAGGAACGTGTAAGATATTTTTAAAACGTTACTAGTTACAAGTACGGAAATACCGATTTTAAGTTACCTACTCAATTCAGTACAAGGATCAGATACATCAGTATTTTGTGATCAGTATTTGTACTCAGTACCACTTAGAACCGGTATCAAAAGTAACCGTTACATGTCCGCACTGATTTTGCCCGTCTCTATTCGCCATGTCGATGGCCAACGGTTGGGTTGGCTTGTGTTCAATATGCGGCACGCTAGAAAAATAAATGCATTGGTCACCTGGTTCAATTTGCGCCAGGCCTTAATCGGGATACTACTCTCAGGAGCCATTGATATCCACGGCCATGAAAAGTCATACCTGTATATCCTGTTTGTTAAGACATACCTGTTTGTTTTTAAACCAGGAGGAGTAAACTAAAAGACAGATTCACACCCAAGAAAGTCACTAGAAAAATCAACAAATATATCGTCTTTTTTAGTTGATCATATCGGTCTTCGACGGTAATCCATATAATATATTATATTACACTAATACGTCGCTAAAGAGTTCTAAAACCAACTATTTTTTTTTTTATATAAAAGTAGACTAAAAATCTAACAATTATAGAAATAACACAGAAAACACAAAAAATCGCCGATATAACTTAACCTATGAAATGCCAGTAGTGTCAAAATTTCATAAATGTTATTAGTGTTAACAATTCATAACGGTGGAGTAAAATTGTCTGAAGTTGGACCAATTACAAACAAGCATTACGGCGCGGTAAATTTGAATTATTCCTCTTGGTTTAAAAACAGACATTAGTATAAGCATTGATTAAGGTATTGAAGGCCCTCCAATACTATAATCAATGGTAAGCAGTTTTTGGTTACAATTTGATTATTAATTTTCTGATATAATCAATTTTCCAAAGAAAAGTCTTCATTATAATCTACAGGATTATTAGGGCATAATGACCTTATAGCTAAAAAATGGAAAATAAATTTGTGCATCGACCCTATGGAATTTATTTTCACCGATTTTTATTTCTGTTAGTCTGTTTACATAGTCACTTGTGATTATTATATATTTTGTGTTATTCTGGTTGATTATTAGTCCTCTGTTCTTTGATTTTCTTATCGACGTTATGATTGTTTCTTCTAGCTTTTGTTTGTCACGCTACCTTTTCTTTGTCTACCATTGCTAGATCGTCCGCGTATCCTATGATATGTTGAACTTTGAATAATTGTCTTTTTCAGCTATATACCCCTGAATACTTCTAATATGATATTAAATAGTACCGTTGAGAGACTGTCTCCTTGTCTTACGCTACATTCTATATTTATATCGTTTGTATCTCCTTCAGTTGTTTTAACTTTGGCTGATGAGTCATTCTAGTCAGTCTTATTAACTTTGCTGGTACATATTTTCATATTCCTCTTTTCATGTTACTCTCCTCCGTTTATCTTGCTTTACGACATCTATGAATGCTAGAAGTAGTCACCTGAAGATGGTTCATCGTAATACCGAATTTTTGATAGCGTCAGGTATTAGAAAAAGTTTAAAAATCGAAGTGTCCGAGAGATTTTGTTTTATTATTAATATGCTTTTTCTCATGAGGATCTTTCAGTGCGTCACAGGTTTTCGACTTCTTTCTAACGCATTAAATTGTATGTGACAGAAAAAAACGCACGTCGGTGATTACATTTCGTCGGTAACATTTATAACATTTATTCTAGTTTTCAATAGATGGCGCTATAATCGAAAAAAATTATTTACTGATTATATAATATATCTGCGAATATAATCTGTACAATTTATAAGACTATACAAATCAAAGAAAATACCATTTTATAAATGCAATAGACAAAATTGATTTGTTTTTATGCCAAACTGCAAATAAAATTTGACAACTGTCAGATTTAACTAAAATGTCATGTTAGAATAAATGTTTCAAATGTATATTATCACGGACTTACCTTTTTTTCTATCATTTGTGACGCACTGAAAAATGCTCATGAAAAGAAGCATATAAACGAGTTGACAGGGGAGTGGGAATTTTATCCGGTAATACTATATTATTTATCTATGGAATTTTATTTTCTCACTGTATATTGAAAGCAGATGCAAAAACAAGATTTGAGTCAAAACGTAAAATGTAAAATATATAATAATGTAAGTCGTATTGAAATAATATATTTTACTAAATTATACCATTTAAAATTACACAATTTTTGATATTAAATAAAATTACAATGCTTATCAGTTGGTTCTTACTTTTTCTACAATTTCGCAAATTTATAGAAATTTTTATACAAAAATACTCAATTGTGTATATTTTTCAAATATTGTACAGATTAGACTAAAAAGATATAATAGCTAGGGGTTGCCAAGCTCCTTGGTAATCCAAGCCATTTTTCAAAATTCGAAAATTTTTACAAGCAGCGATTAAATATGTATTAAAAAAGTATGCGAAAAACGCGTTAAAGAAATTATTTTTTTGCAGAAATTCTTTAAAATTCGGTATTTAAAATATCTCTCTTAATAAAAAATGTATAAACGCCAAAAAATATCAATTTCGATATTGCAATTTTTTCTACAAGACTTTCCTATGCAAAAATTATGTAATTTAAACAGCTTAAAATCAAACAATATAAATTATACTAATGGCAGTAATTGCATTTAGGATGGCACTTGACTCCGTTCACGCCACATTGACAACCTCCAGAGGTATCACCTTTACCCATTGGCCCCCACCGGGGCCCTCTCGTTACCCAACAAATTTCAGTTTTACACATGGAGCATCTCAACCAGTCGCACCCCCACTTTTTCATTAAAATCACTCTACATGTAGGACACTCTATCGCTTCTCCCTTTTGTACCATTTCTTCCAACATAGCTTTGGTCTTCTTGCCATCCTCGTCTAGATTAGCGTCGTCTTTTATCCTCTCTTGGAATTGGCGGCAGTTGATTCCCATATGGATTGCCTACAATTAAAATATATATATACGTAATAATCTTTCTTATTATCTATCTACTTCAGCATCTTCGGAAGGTAATAATCTGTCAAATTGAAGAAGTCACCTCCAATTTACCTTCTGAAGATACAGAAATATCTAGACAAAACGTCGCTAGAGTCCTTAGAAATTCAAAGCCTCCTACTCCAAACATTAGTAATCCGAGAGAAAAGCTTTGAAAGATTTTCAGTCAAATTTAGAATGAAGAACAAACGATCAAACAGATTAAAAGGTTACAGAAATATTTCAAAATATTAAGGATAAACACTTTAAGGCAGAAAAATTAATCAAGAAAAATTCATGGATGACGGATAAGATCCTGAAACTAATGGACGAAAGAAAAAAGCCAAAAATGACACAGACAAATACACTAAGCATCAAAATTAACGCACCACCTTAAAAATGGGAAATGTTTGATGTCTAGTATTTCCTAAACCTGTTCTCCGATTTCAGTGATTTATTTAGTATATTATTGCTTTATTCATCAAGAATATCGATGTAATAATATTGCTAAACAGGTAAATGTCATTGTATACCGGGTGTAACAATAATAGTCTGTTTTTTCCTCAAAGTTTGGAACGCCCTGTGGAATATTCTAGTGTATGTAAAATATTGAAATTAAAACTCAACTATAGCGTTAGGCTTTCTTAACAATTTGATTTTTGATTTATTCACTTAAGTGGGTTAATAAAAAAGTTAGGTACTTTAACAACTAACCATGTTATTCATCAATACAGGGTGTTTCTAAATAAGTGCGACAACTTGTAAGGAGTAACTCTGCATGAAAAAATAAGGACCGTTTGCTTTATAAATATATGTCAACAAATACTTCGTTTCTGAGATAGGGGATGTTGAATTTTTTCGTACAAACTGACGATTTATTTATTGCTCTAAATCCGGTTGAGATATGCAAATGAAATTTGGTAGGTTTTAAGAGCTAGTTATTGCGCATTTTTTGACATACAATTAAGAATTTAATATTCACCATTGGCGTGCGTACGGGATGTATCTAAAATGTTTATACCCGTATGCACGCCAATGATGAATATAAAATTCTTAATTGTATGTCAGAAAATGCGCAATAACTACCTCTTAAAACCTACCAAATTTCATTTGCATATTTCAACCAGTTTTAGAGCAATAAATAAATCGCCAGTTAAAATAAAAAATTTAACGTCCCGTATCACGCAAACAAAGCATTTGCGGACATATGTTTATTAAGCAAACGGTCATTATTTTTTCATGCAGAATTGCCCCTTAAAGTTTGTCGCAATTATTTAGAAACACCCTGTATTGATGAATAACATTACTAGTTGTTAAAGTACCTAACTTTTTTATTATCCAACATAAGCGAATGGAGTCAAAAAGCAAAATGTTAAGAAAGCCCAAGGCTACAGTCGAGTTTTAATTTAAATATTTTATATATGCTAGAATATTCCACAGGGTGTTCCAAACTTTGAGGTAAAAACACACTATCATTATTACACCCGGTATACAATGACACTTACCTGTTTAGCAATAATATTATTACGTCGATATTCTTGAAGAATAAAGCTATAATATACTAAAAAAATCACTTAAATCTGACAACAGGTTTAGGAAATACGAGACATCAAAAATGTCCCATTTTTAAGGTGGTGCGTTAATTTTGATGCTTAGTGTGTAAATATATCAATAATAAGGAAAATCAGAGAAGCGAAAGAAAAAGAAGCAATCGAAAAATGCGAAGAAATTAAGACTCTACATTAAAAGTAGGATAGTTATAATGTACAAGCAAAGAAACAGAACTACTCAAACTAATTGACAACGAATCAATAGCATCATATAACTCTGAATAAATGCCAACAGAATGGCTGAAGTCTGTGTTTATTGCACTTCCCAAAAAAAACCAGGAACCAGAAAAAAAGATGCTAATACCGTACGATAAGACTAATGAATCATCTAAAATTGTTCCTAAACATGAGAGAATTTACAAGCTGTGTGAAAGTCAAATTTCCTCCAACCAGTTCGGGTTCATAAATGCTGTTGGTACGATAGAGGCTTTGTTCCATGTACAAGTCATATTCCAGAGTTGCAGACGTGTTGCGACGTATACGCGTGTGTAATTGATTACGAGAAAGCGTTTGATCGAGTACAGCACGCCAAGATGATCAAATACTAAAAGAAGCAGGTATTAACAACCAAAATCTGAAAATAATTAGAAACCTTTACTGGAATCAGACCGCAAATCTCATAATTGAAGGTGGACTCATCGAATATGTGAAAATCACGTGTGCAGTGAGGCAATGCTATAAAGGCGAGCGGCAGGCACCCCCAAAATGACCAGGTACTGACCACGGAGAGGTGAATGGCCAATTTTAGACATACTGTATGTTTTTGACGGTGCTGAAAACGAAAATGAGATCTATTTTGAATTTCATGTGGGAGAACATTGTCAAAATCGCAGTTTTACTCGAAAAATAATAAAATCACGTTTTTTTTGCGTTTACCTCGCTACAACTCTGTTCCATTTTAATATTTCTTTTCTGAAATTTTTACAGTATATAGGTCTAACATTTTTGAAAACAACGATAATTGTTTCACGCCTTAATTCTTATTCTTATAAAGGTTATGAATTTTTCAAAGGAAAGGGTGCGGATTTGTGCATTGCAAAGTTTAATCGCCAAAGGTTGAGTGACGAAATTTAAAACTTAGCCTTAGACAAAATGTTTTATAGAAAAAAAATAGTGCAACTTTTATTATCGGCATTAGAAATCGGTTATTTTTCGAGATACTGACCATGGGCGGTGAATGGCTAATTTTGGTCTTAGATTATGTTTTTGTCGCTGCTGAAAAGGAAAATGAAATTTATTTTAAATTTTAGGTGTGAAAATATTGTCAAAATCGCAATTGTACCCTAAAAATAAAAAAAAAGTGAAATCACGTTTTTTGCGTTTTACTCGCTACAACTCTGGTTCATTTTAATATTTTTTTCTAAGGTTTGTACACTATATGTTGCTCACTTTTTTGAAGACAATGATGTATATTAAGCTTTTAGTATTATTCAACTCCCCACCTAAAATTCAAAATAAACTTGATTTTTGTTTTCAGCACCATCAAAAACATAAAGTAAGATCAAAATGAGCCATTCACCACCAATGATCAGTATCTCGAAAAATTAGCGTTATTTTGGGGATTTATAACGTCGATGTTAAAAGTTGCACCATTTGTTTTCTATAAAACATTTTGATCCAAAACTTTCCAGAAAACTTCTTTGTACTCATGTTTTAAAAATAATTTAATTTAAGATCTATATTTCAAATTTTGTCAGTCAAATTTTGCGATTAAACTTTGCAATTCACGAATCTGCAGCTTGTACTTTTTTTTTCCTGGAAGCCGTATGTATTGTGAACCGGTTGTACTGCAGCCACTTGGCTTATTGTACATCTTCCATGTACAGGTCTAGTGGGTGGGTGCCATATAAATTTGGAGTCATTTCGATGTCTCCGAAAAGTGTTTGCCGCCTCCGATCCAATGCCTCACAGTCATGCAAGATATGGTTGACTGTTTCAGGTTCTCTGTTACAGAGTCTGCAGCTTGTACTTTAAAAGATTCATAACTTTTTCTAGAATAAGACTAAAAGCAGAAACCATTGTCTTCAAAAAAGTGAGCGATATATAGTGTACAAACTTTAGAAAAAAATATTAAAACGGACCAGAGTTGTAGCGAGCTAAACGCAAAAAAACGTGATTTCATTTTTTTTTTATTTTTAGGGTACAATTGCAAGACAATATTCCCCCACCTAAAATTTTAAATTAATTTTATTTTCGATTTCATCAGGGTCAAGAACATAATCTAAGGCCAAAATTAGACATTCACCACCCATTGTCAGTATCTCGAAAAATAAGCGGTATATTGGGGATTTCTAATGTCGACATTAAAAGTTGCACTATTTTTTTTCTATAAAACATTTTGATCTAAAACTTACCAGAAAACTTCTTTGTACTCTCTATTTTAACATAAACGTGTTTAAGAAGCTAAATTTTAAACTTGGTCACAGAACTTTTGCGATTAAACTTTGCAATGCACAAATCCGCACATTTTCCTTTGAAAAATTCATAACCTTTATCAGAGTAAGAATAAAAGCTTTAAACAGGTACCGTTTTCGTCAGAAATGTTAGAGCTATATACTGTAAAAATTTCAGAGAAAAATGTTAAAATGGAACAGAGTTGTAGCGAGGTAAACGCAAAAAAAACGTGATTGTATTTTTTTTATTTTTGGCGTAAAATTGCGATTTTGACAATGTTCCCCCCCATGGAATTCAAAATAAACCTAATTTTCGTTTTTAGCACCCTCGAAAATATAAAGTACCTATGAATAAAATTAGCCATTCACCCCTCCGTGGTCAGTATCTCGAAACCTAAGCGCTTTTTTGAGGGTGTGCCGCTCGTGCAATATTTTATCTCCTCTAATATTTAATCTCTACTCTGAAAAAATATTTATCGAAGCTTTGCACGAAACTGAAAAAAATATTCTACTAAACGGGTACCGGCTAAACAACATCAGTTATGCAGATGACACCGTAGTATATGCGGACAACGTAGAAGACCTACAAGTCCTTATGAACAAAGTCACGGATTACAGTCAACAGTATGGACTCAATATAAACGTAAAGAAGATAAAGTTCAGGATAAAAATAACAGAAGGTCAACTAAACCCTTGTAGAAAGAGCAACGCACTACAACTACCTCGGCACCATAATAAGTAAAGAATGGACCAATAGCCAAGAGATAAGAGCGCACATCGAAAGCTAGATCCACTTTCAACCCGATGGGATCTTTCTTCAAGAGTCACAACCTCCCTCTTGATATAAAAGTAAGAATGTTGGGACGCTATGTCTTCTCTGTTCGTGTGTTGACTCGTGGACCTTGAACGGGAGAATTGAAGAATACTTAAAATGTCTTGGACTGACCGAGTCACAAATGAGGAGGTCTTCAGAAGAATGAAGAAGAACCGAGAGGTACTGGAAGGAAACATATTTGGAAAGCAGAGCCCAGGAAGAAGTAGAACATCCTGGTTAAAGAACCTCAGAACCTGGTTCAATACAACATCTGCGCAGCTTTTCGGAACTGCTGCAGATAAGATAAAGATTGCCATGATGATGTTAACATTTTCACGGATAGGCACATCAAGTAGTACACCTGTGATATTAATACACAAATCTGGCTCCTTACTCTCAGAAATCAACAGGATAATGAAACTGACTAGGATATCTTTTGATAAAAATGATATAACATTCGATCCAGAATGCCACTCCATCTGAAGAAAAGACCATTCGATCAGTGGATGCTACCAATCATAACATATGATTGCGAAACTTAAAAAAAAGAAATAACGAAATTCAAAGGTCAATGGAGCAATGCATGTTAGACATAACAAAGAGAGATCGGAAAAGAATAGAATGGATCAGACAGAAAACCCAGGTTATTGATATAATCCATAGAATCACAATAGATAACGAATATTTCGTTGAAGAGACTGAACCAGAAAGTGAAGAAAATCACACCGTTAAAGAACTGAAAACTGGGAAAGCTGTAGGACCGAACGAAATACCGACAGAAATATTGCAACTTATAGCCGACTGCAATATACATGTAATTGTCGAATTATTTAATATCATATATAGAACAGGTATATTACCTAAAGAATGGCTTCTATCAACATTCGTGACTATTAGTCGAGGAAATGAAGCTGAAAAAATGGCAAAACCTCTCAATTTTTTCGTCCAGCATCGATTTGTACAAAAATTTGGGATGAGGCTCATTACACCCTCTAGTTCATTTTCTATATTGAGCCGTTGTACGCTTTTGGTTTTTTAAGGGTGAAAACTACACCTAATTGTAAAAAATTATAAAATAACATTTTAAACTTTAATATAGTCAAAATTTGGTTCTTATTAGTTACATAATTATTGTTTTATGCTTTAAGATATACTATCATAATATTTCAACCCTTAAAACCACCCTTGTTGGAGCTATATATAAAAAATTTACTTTTCCTAAAAGAATAATTTCGGCTTGCATCGATTTACATAAAAATTTGGGATTAGGATCATCTCACCCTGTACTTCATATTCCATATCATGCTTAAGGGCGTTGATTATTTTTAGGGGTGTAAACTACCCCTTATTGTCAAAAATTATATAAAAACATTGTAAACTTTAATATTGGTTTTTATTGGTAAAATAATAATTATTTTATGCTTTAGGATAGGATACCATAATATTTCAACCATTAAAAACCACCCTTAATAACATTACAGCTTTTATAAGTAGACATTTTAATAGATCTATACAGAAAAAAAAGTAGAATTAAAGAATTACAAAAACATTTATTTACACAAAAATACGAATTTACAAATAGGTACAAATACAAATACAAATAGTTTTTTGGTCATCTTCCAGTATACGAACCGGTTCTGTGGTATTATACATATATTGAAAATTATCCATAAGCGGACTATCCGAATTTTTCGAAAAAAAAAACTCGTTTTATAAACATAGCTCCTTCATTTTTGCCGATAAAAAGTTTTTTCAAAAATGACTTTGTAGAATTTTTGAAGAGTTATAAGACTGTGTAAACAAAATTCCTTAACATCCCTTAGTTTTTAATTTGGGTGGGTTTAAATGGCTCGAATAAGGGGGTGTTTGCTCGTAAATAGAGGTTTAAACAGTTATATCCCGCTAACTGTTCACTGTAATGAAAATCCATGCACAAGGGAATTTTAGTTATTAAAAAAGCTACAATTTAGTAGGCCATAATTTTTTTCGCATCTCCAGTATTTTGGGAGATATTTTGAAGTAAAAGGTAAAAAATGGGAAATTCCAAAAAATTAATTTTTTATTAAACTACAATTTTTCTAAAATTAGGCCTTTTAAATAAGTCAAACTTCTTGGGTATATTGATAATACAAATATAAAAGGAATTACAGAAAGGTGAAGACCAATTTTTAATTAGGAGGGTAGGTAGGGGGTTGTTTTCACTGATTTTTTCATAGAGAAAAGCAGGTAGCGATCTTTTTTTGATCATAAGTCGCTTAATTTTTAGGCTAGAAACTTTTAATTATTATTTTTTGAAAGTTCTAACTGCATACTTGAAAAAAGATTATTTAAGTTTTCCTCGAAAAAGGCAAAGTTTTTCCGTTATTTTACTTTGAATATTTCAAATTATGCATTTGACGAAAAAAGCTAACTTTTAACATGCCGTATCTTGGTTTGTATTGGTCTTAAAGATATTACAGAAAAAGAATTTGCTTTGTGTTACTAAAAGATACAATTTTGATATCTACAGTTTTTTTGATTAAATGCATATTTTTCGAGGTATTCTCAAAAAACCCTCTAAAAAAGTCGATTTTTCATCGAAAAACTGTTACTTTCAAGCGCGAATAACTCGAAAAATATTAGTTTTACGAAGAAAATGTAAAAACATTTTTTTCTTAGAATCAATTTTTATATCGATTTACATGGTTAAAATGTAATAAAAAATTTCCGCCCCCGAGATGGGGTGGCAACCACCCCCAACGTTTTAGCGTACAGCGGCATGATATAGAAAATGATCCTTGGACTATTCTCTACCTTCTGTAAAAATTTCAAGTAAATCCATGCTGGACGAAAAAATTGCGAGCCAAAATGCTTCATTTCCTCGACTATATACCGAAAAAGAGAAACGCCAGACAATGTTGCGAATACCGTACCATCAGTCTAATGTGCCACATACTCAAAGTATTTCTAAAGATTATTCATCGTAGAATATACAAAAAGTTAGAACAAGACATTGGACAAACTCAGTTCGGATTTAGAAATGCTCAAGGAACCAGAGAAGCATTATTTGCAGGAAATGTGCTAATACAGAGATGTTTAGATGTAAACCAGGACATCTATGTCTGCTTCCTAGATTATAACAAGGCATTCGATACGGTGAAACATAATCCGTTAATAAAACTACTGAGAACAAAGAACATCGACACACGGGATATAAGAATAATAAATAATCTGTATTATGAGCAAGAAGCTGTCATAAGAATAAATAATTTAAACACCAATAAAATAAAAATCAAAAGAGGCGTTAGACAGGGCTGTGTCTTGTCGCCATCACTGTTTAATGCTTACTCAGAAGAAATATTCAAAAAAGCATTAGAAGATGAAGTAGCAGGCATAAAAATAAATGGCCTACCCATATGTGAAATTAGATACGCCAATGACACAATACTAATAGCAGAAACTATTACAGATCTACAAAGAATTTTAGATAAGGTTGTTGCAACGAGTGAAGAATTTGGTCTGTCACTAAACCTAAAGAAAACGAAATTCATGGTTATATCAAAGAAAAATAATAGAAACATCAATCTACACGTAAATAATAAGACGATAGAACGAGTTCAGAATTATAACTATTTAGGGACAAACATTAGTGAAACAAACGATTATACCAAAGAAATCCGAATTAGAATAGAAAAGGCTAGAAGTGCATTCACTAATATGAAACAAATATTATGTAGTAGAGACCTCAGCCTAAATCTTAGAAAGCGAGTACTAAAATGTTATGTATTTTCTGTTCTTTTGTATGGTGTGGAGACATGGACTCTCAATAAACAATGCCTCAATAGATTGGAAGCATTTGAGATGTGGACGTATCGAAGAATACTGAGAATCTCCTGGACAGACAGAATAACCAATGAGGAAGTACTAAGGAGAATACAGAACAGCAGGGAGATACTGGATTCCATCAAAATAAGAAAACTTCAATACTTGGGTTATATAACACGTGGTGACAGATATGAACTCCTAAAATTAATTATGCAGGGAAAGATTCAAGGAAGGCGCAGCATAGGTAGGAGAAAAATGTCCTGGCTGAGAAATCTCAGAGAATGGTTTGGATGCAGCTCAACTGAACTCTTTCGGGCTGTAGTTTCAAAAGTGAGAATAGCAATGATGATTGCCAACCTTCGTCGCGGAAATGGCACGTAAAGAAGAAGAAGATAGAATCAAATTTCTTACAAATTACTCACCTGGCAGGTTAAACAGTTAGTTCTCTTGCAGACTGGACATTTAAATTCGTTAACATTATCCTCATAAACACACCATCCCTTACAGTCGGGAGTCTTACAGTGAAAGGAGTTATCAATCCGGTTTTCTGCTTGAGCTACCGACTTTGCCAGATGTTGATCATACACAGCTACACTAACTAACGCTTTGATTTCTCTGTCTTGCAGACTCAGATTGCAAGCGTAGTTATCATCCCTGTATGGACATTTAACTTCAGCTTCATCGGAAAACTCAACTGTTTGAGACAAACATGGCCTGCAAAACTGGTGTAAGCACTCTCTTAACGTCACTCCTTCTTTTGGGGCTATGTCGATGAAACAAACTAAGCAAGTAAATGTTTCAGAATTTTCTATTAAGTCCCTATTGTCTAAATTCAGTAACTGCATATACGTTTGGGGTTGATTGTCTTCTGTAACTTGCTCCGTTTTCTCCACTTCCAATGTAATTGGCTTTATTTCAACCCTCTTGTCTTCTTGCTTCTTAACTTTTTCTTCTGCTGGTTCCGTTTTTGTACGCAGTCTGATAGTCGAACATACAGCGCAAATGTTACTTGTTAAGGGATTTAATAATGTACATAAATGGCATTCCCATTCTTTAACAGGCTTCAATGTTTTTGATTCGTAATCTGAAAAATCTTCCTCTTCTTTTGCTTTAGGAGGAGTACTGGAAGTCCCTGGTGTTCTGGTTCCTTCGTCTTTTGCTTTAGGAGGAGTACTAGAAGTTCCTGGTGTGGACTCAGGTGAAAGTTTGATTTTTTTTTCAGCTCCAGATACTGAAGAAGAAGAAGTTGTTGGTAAATCTATCTTATGTATCGTCGGTTGAATAGATTTTTTTAAGTCATCTAAATTAAGTTGGGGTTGATAGGAATTCTGAATTGTTGGAAAAACGTGCTGCACTATTGGTTTTACTTCTAAATTAGGATCCAAATTCGCTGGAGGTGTTTTTGGTTTTGGTAAAACATTTGATCCTTGAGAGTTTGCAGCGATACTAATGTCGATTCGCTTATCTTCCGAAGAAGCCGCTGGTTTATACACGGAACTAACAATTTTAGTAGTTGCGGGTGTTTCTCTTGTCTTTACCTCCACTTTTACAGTTTCTATAACTGTTACTGGTATTTGTGAGCTCTTTATTTCGACTTTTAGGACATCTGTTGGTATTGGTGGTTTTTGTGATAGCTTCACTTCTGCTTTTGGCGGGGAAGTTTCTTTTTTTAATATTTTTGATTTGTCTGAAATCTCTTTTTTAGTTAAACCAGACACATTAGGGATTTTCGTTATTATTTCTGTTACTTTTGGTATTACGTTTACTATTTTTGGTGTATGATCCAAGTCGGTTAAACCATTTTGATCTATTTTGGAAGCATTAACAGCATTGGTGGCTAAATCCAGTTTTGGAATATTACTTTTATTTCTGTCAAATAGGTTAGACGATGATATACCATTTACTTTAGGTTCTACGGGCTTCACAAAGTTCGTTTCTTTTGATGTGGATGGTACGTCTTTTAAATCGACTAAAGGCTTCTTCTCTGGCTCAGCAGTTTTTTCTAAAAAGAAAAAGTAACTATTAATGTAAATTAAATGCGAAACAAATATCTATACACTTCATATGTTATATCCTAGAGGTTATATCCTAAGTTCATATGTTATATCCTAGAGGCTCAGCGTGGTGGGAATCAAATAAGCTTACACTGTGGTAATAGGGAAAGAAAGTTTTTACGAAAAACGTGGTACGGAACGCAACGACAAAGTGGAGGAAACACAAAGTGGGGCATAGAGCTTCACTATAGCATTATTCAGCATGGGATAAGGTATTCACCTCATTCCAAGACACTCCTTAACCTCTTATCTCGTCCATGATGGTTCTTCTCCAAGTTTGTGCTGGGCGACCTCTTTTACCTTGGGGTTGGGGATTATATTCTAGGATCCAACCCCACTTTCTGGACTTTATTTTATTTTCTACTCTCTTTTGTTTGGTCAGGTGTAGCAGATCTTCGTTTTTGATAATGTTAGGCCAGAAAATACGAACAATTCTTTATAGACATCTAATAACAAAGACCTGCAATTTGTCTCCAAGGATTTTTGTCACTTTCCAGGTTTCACGTCCGTAAAGTAGAACAGATATGACATTTGATTGGGATATTCGGATCTTTGTCTTTATAGTATACTGGTCAGACGACCTCCAAATAGGGTTGAGCATGCTAAATGCTTGCTGAGCTTTTCGTATCCTTATACGAATATCATCTTCTGTACCTACGCTTTCTGTTATGACACTTCCAAAGTACGTAAAATTTTCCACATTTTCAATCTGCATGTTGTTAATAGTAAATAGTATGTTGTTTCTTGCATTTATTGTCATGGATTTGGTTTTACTAATACTGATTTTCAAACCTATTTTATTGGCTTCAGTGGAAAGTGTTTTCAAATGGTCGGCCTCATCTTGGAACCTTTATCCTAATAGGCAGATATCACCGGCGTATTCTAGATCGCTTAGCCGTATGGTTAATGTCCATTGTATCCCTCTTGTGTCTGAGTCTAGTTTGAAGAGAACAGTCTACAGTTATGTTAAAAAAAAACATCAAACCCTTTGATGGAAATAATTTCTCAGTCTGGTAATTCATCCTAAAATTGTTAGGTACTAGTACAAGATGGGGTCTTATTGGTACTATACCAAGATGAATGAATATATATAAATCATAGTTAGACTATTCAGCTTTAACTTATAACAGCATCAAAATCAGTCCTTAACTTATCACACCATTCACAATACAACCATTAGATTATGCTTGAGCGCTTTTTCTATAATTTCGATTGAAAATTTACTCTGCTAAGCTAATGAGCTTTACTCGGACGGTACAGCTTAGTATACGGCGTAGGTTTTACAGTTTGTCAAACCTAGGAATAGGTTTAACAAACTGTACGATTCCCTATTGGATCTTTTTAGTGTTAAGGGTTGGCACTACCTGTGTATGCCAAGTGTGCCAACGAGTTACCAAGACCTTCTTCTTCTTGTAGTGCCTATCCGTTTCGGATATTGGCAACCATCATGGCAATCTGTACTTTGCACACTGTTGCTCTAAAAAGATTTGTGGTTTTTGTGTTGAACTACGTACGTATAGCCTGTATATTCTTCAGTCAGGAAATCCTTCGCCTTCCTGGTCCTGGTTTTCCTTCCACTTCTCCTTGTAAGGTTAGTTGGAGCATGTGACCAAGGTATTCGATTTTGGCTGCTTTTATTGTGGTTAACAGCTCTTTTTCTTTTTCGCATTCTCAGCAAGACACCCTGATTAGTAACGTGGTCGGTATAAGATACCTTCAGGATCCGACGATAAAGCCACATTTCAAAAGTCTCAATTTTTTTGCAGGTGGCATCCGTGAGTGTCCACGACTCAACTTCGTACAACAGTATAGGAAAGATATAACATCGCAGTAACCTGACTTTTATGGGTATTGATAAATCATGGCATTTGAATAGCTTAGCCATTTTTGAAATGCAGATCTTGCTTTCTCTATCCTACATTTAATTTCTATGGAATGGTCCCAATTTTCATTGACGTTCGTATCAAGGTAGGTGTGCGTTTTTACTCTTTCTATTTCTTGATCGTTCACACTGATTCGTCCAAATTACTGTTCCTTCTTAGATATCATCATCCATGTTGTTTTCTTAGTGTTTAGTGAAAATCCGTATCTCTGGCCAAAACCAAGTCGTTCATATTTCAGCCAGGCATTATATTATTGTTACTGTAACTGGTAGTTTTTAATACTTAGGTAATACAGTCAATCAAACCCGCTTATTAGAGTACCGCTTATAGGAATATCCCGGTTTATGGAATAAAAATTCGAGGTCCCGAAACCTTTCCATTTACTCATTAATAAATTTATCCGTTTATTGGAATATGATTTAGTAAGATAGTACCGCTTTATAGAATATTCTTCATGTCAACGAATTAATTTTTACCTACAATTTCCCAAAAATTTAAATTATGTCTGGTATTATGGATTGTCGACAAAGGCCTCGAAGGCATAATATAGTGATGTTTAAATTTTTAGGGTTTGTCAAGTAATACACTTTATTACTTTATTACTTTTAGTTCTTAGGCCCCCATATAAAATTATTATTTATGACCACACCGTTTAAACTTTTTGTACTTGTTATTTGGGTGGAGTCGGACAAATTTGGAGCTTAGCGCATCATGGCAGTGGGGCGTTTGTCTGTCAAGAGGTCACGAAGTTGTCAATTTTATGCAAGAAAAAAATTTATAACCACATTGGTCATTTTATTTTAATCAATGGTTTTTATCATATAAACAGCGAAAACAATTTTGTCGGACAAAAATATTGGGGCATATGACGCGTCGGACACGCTAAAGATGTCAAATTTATGAAAATAATAAATTTATTACCACATGGCTAATTTTAACGGAATCTACCATAAAACCTTTTTACAATAATGTGGTAACCTTGTCGGACAATTTTCAAGGGGCATATGCGCAGTCGGACGCGCCGAAAATGTCAATTTCCTGAAAATTTTTTATTTATTACCACAGATGTTATTTTTATTTTGTACTGTTTTTTTACATGTGTAATGCATATTGGATCACTTGTCGGACAAAAAGGATGGGGCGTTTTGGTACAATTTAAAAAAAAAGTAATTTTTATACATACAGGGTGTTTGGTAAAGAATGGGCCATAGCTTAACGTCAGGTTTCTGAGGTTAAAATAGGCCGATTTAAGCTAACTTACCTTAGTACAAAGTTTATAATAACCGAGATACAGGGTGTCAAAGTTAAACTTTTTTTTTATTTATTATTGAATATTTCCTGACAGGTATGAGATAACAACATGAAATTTGGTATGTGGAAGTTTTTTGGGTCGAGAAAACTAAATGCTCTACCAAAAATTATGCATTGCCCAGAGGGCGCCACATACGCCTTTCAGCACTCATTTATTACGTTCAATTTTTTTTATCCCTCACTCTGTATAATTTTGACATTAAAATTTTTATTTTTCTATTAGTTTTACTTAAAAAAGGTATACTTCTTTCATCTCCCTAAACTCAAGCGTTTTCGAGATAAACGCATTTTAAATCTGCGATACACCATCATTTTTAGCATAATATCATTGTAGTTACACCCGAAAAATAACTTAAAACCATAAAATTATCCAAAAATGTATCGCAAATTTCTTCAAATGGAATTTGCGATGCAATGACATAAATTTGAGAACTGGCACAATTATTATGGTAAGTTATTTTTCGGCTGTAACTACAATGATATTATGCTAAAAATGATGGTGTATCGCAGATTTAAAATGCGTTTATCTCGAAAACGGTTGAGTTTAGGGAGATGAAAAAGTATACCTTTTTTAAGTAAAACTAATAGGAGAATAAAAATTTTAATGTCAAAATTATACAGAGTGACGGATAAAAAAAATTGAACGTAATAAATGAGTGCTGAAAGGCGTATGTGGCGCCCTCTAGGCAATACATAATTTTTGGTAGGGAATTTAGTTTTCTCGACCCAAAAAACCCCCACATACCAAATTGCATGTTGTTATCTCATACCTGTCAGGAAATATTCAATAATAAATACAAAAAAGTTTAACTTTGACATCCTGCATCTCTGTTATTATAAACTTTGTACTAAGGTAAGTTAGCTTAAATCGATCTATTTTTACCTCAGGAACCTGAGGTTAAGCTATGGCCCATTCTTTACCAAATTTTACCTGTATATAAATTAAATGTCTGAAATTGAATGTATTGTTTCTCGATGCCACGTTAAGATAAATGGTCGCCTTTCTATGATTATCTCTCAAATGATCTAATGTCCATCGAATGTACACTAGAGTTTTTTTCTATTCGAAATAGAATAAAAAATTATTTTAATGGCCGGTAAATGAACTCGGATTGCTCTATTTTTAAATATCTCTATCTAAATTTAGCGTCGGAACCACTAAAACTACATAAACCATTTCGGCGATAATGGTCAAATGGATTATACTTTTGAAACTAGATACCTTCTAATCGGTATAACCGATTTTGATCACTAAATATGAGTTTGAAACGTATTAGGTCTTAGGCCCACATATAAAATTACTATTTATAACCACACCGTTGAAACTTTTTGTACTTGTTATTTGGGTGGAGTCGGACAAATTTGGAGCTTGGCGCATTATGGCAGTGGGGCGATTGTCTGTCAAGAAAATTTCTTGTATAATATAGTGTCGCATGTACGGGAACAGCCGTTCTCGTGGATATAAAAAAAATAATAAGCATCAAGGAGACCAAAGCGAACTATAAACAATTTTTCTCGGTTAGATCTACATAGACCAAACTGAAAATTTGTAGAAATACTCCTTTTAATATTTATAAAGACGTAACGTAGAGAACATTCCAAAATAGTAGAAAAATTTTCCGAAATTTTCCCTCTTGTCGGAAAATCTTTTTGGAAAATTTTGGGTACAACTCTCCGTCATGCCCTTTTAAGTGTTGTACTTAGCGTATGTACCAATAAAAGTAACCGAGAAACACTGTTTTAAATTATTTTTTGATAATACCTCCTCGTCGATAGCCTAAAAGAATTAAGATTTCTGTTCGTTTGCCCCAACATTTTTGTCAGACAATTACATTTTTTGTTTAAGAATATAATTACTTGTAACTTACTATCTTTGTCGGAAAAATGGTTGTAAAGATAAGGGATACACGAACCCAGCATAGTTTAAAAGTATAGTTTATCAATAAAAACTAAATTTTTTGTCCGACTTTGGATTTGTCCCAATATTTTTGTCGGACACTTAGATTTTTTGATTTGGAATATAACTACTTATAACTTGATAGGTACATGTGTCGGAAATTTTTTTTCAATTCGAGAAAAAAAATACAGAACGATGTTTGTCGTTGTTTAAGGAGTATGTACACAAATTATTAGATCACAATTTTTCTAAAATTTTCCCTCTTTTCGGAAAATTTTTTAAGAAAATTTTGGGTTCAGATCTACGTTATACCCTTTTAAATGTTTTACTTAGTGTGTGTACCAATTTTCAGCTAAATCGATTCAAAAATAACCGAGAAAATCTGTTTTAAATTTTTTTTTGATAATACCTCCTCGGCGATAGCCTAAAATAATTAAGTTTCCTGTTCGTTTGCCCCAACATTTTTGTCAGACAATTACATTTTTTATTTAAGAATATAATTACTTGTAACCTACTACTTTTGTCGGAAAAATGGTTGTAAAGATAAGGAATGCACGAACCCAACATAGTTTAAAAGTATAGTTTACTAATAAAAATTAAATTTTTTGTCCGACTTTGAATTTGCCCCAATATTTTTGTCGGACACTTAGATTTTTTGATTTGGAATATAACTACTTATAACCTGATACATGTGTCGGAATTTTTTTTAATTCGAGAAAAAAATACAGAACGATGTTTGTCGTTGTTTAAGAAGTATGTACACAAATTAACAGATCACAATTTTTCCACAATTTTCCCTCTTGTCGAAAAATTTTTTAAGAAAATTTTGGGTTCAGATCTACGTCATATCCTTTTAAATGTTTTACTTAGTGTGTGTACCCATTTTCAGCTAAATCGATTCAAAAGTAACCGAGAAAAACTGTTTTAAATTTTTTTTATATAATACCTCCTCGTCGACAGCATAAAAGAATTAAGTTTTCTGTTCGTTTGTCCCAACATTTTTGTCAGACAATTACATTTTTTGTTTAAGAATATAATTACTTGTAACCTACTACTTTTGTCGGAAAAATGGTTGTAAAGATAAGGGATGCACGAACCCAACATAGTTTGAAATAGGTACTAATAAAAATTAAATTTTTTGTCCGACTGTCGATTTGCCCCAATATTTTTGTCGGACACTTAGATTTTTTGATTTAGAATATAACTACTTATAACTTACTAATGTTGTCGGAAAAATGGTTGTAAATAAAAAAATTTCAAAAAATTGACATCTTCGGCGCGTCCGACTGCGCATATGCCCCGTGAAAATTGTCCGACAAGGTTACCACATTATTGTAAAAAGGTTTTATGGTAGATACCGTTAAAATTATCCATGTGGTAATAAATTTATTTTTTTCATAAATTTGACATCTTTCGCGTGTCCGACGCGTTATATGCCCCAATATTTTTGTCCGACAAAATTATTTTCGCTGTTTATATGATAGAAACCATTGATTAAAATAAAATGACCAATGTGGTTATAAATTTTTTTCTTGCATAAAATTGACAACTTCGTCACCGCTTGACAGACAAACGCCCCACTACCATAATGCGCCAAGCTCCAAATTTGTCCGACTCCACTCAAATAACAACTACAAAAAGTTTCAACGGTGTGGTCATAAATAATATTTGTATATGTGGGCCCAAGGCCTATTTGTTATGAGTACGAATTCAATCGTTCGCCGACACAGGTCATAAAATAATTTCATTTGTCTGCAAATTTTTTTACATATTGCCACTAGCCTGTTATAAAAACATTTTTAGAAAAAAGCTTATCGGCTATCCTAACCGCTCGTAGGAAGTTCTCTGGAGGGTCAATCCAATGGAAATTTTTCTAATTTTATAATTTAGAGCAACAACTGATTAGTATTTTATGTAACAAAAAAGACAAGTACAATTACCTATTATTTTTCAAGACAAAATAAGTAACTCTTTTATATGTATTTTAATAAGAAAATATTTACACATCTATATATTGTATACATTTCATATTATTCCTGTGTATGCATCCACATTATAATGCAATTGGTTTTTAATAAACTACTGTATTATTGACATAAAAAAACCTAAAACCATATACATATTATACATGTTAACATAGTATGTACATACTATCATTACGTATATTCGGTACATTTATTTCGGCTAGCCACCAACGATCGGTTATTAGAATATCCCGGTTATAAGAATATTTTTGCTTGGCACGAAGGCTATTCCAATATGCGGGTTCGACTGTACTAGAATTAGTAGACTCTTTCCCACCACGCATCCCTAGATAAGTTATAATGGGTTAGTAAACTACGTGCAATTTTACATTCGGATATTAGCTGAAAACAATGTAAGTTTCCAAAATAAACAGTTTAAGAAAATTTCAAACTTTGTTTATTTTCAAAATATTGTCTAAATTGTTTGTGGGGGCTTTGTGTGCCAATGTAAATTTTGTATGTATAGAAAAATTAAAACAAAGATTTTAGTGTAGTTTATTTTTCGTTTTAAAGGAAAACTCGCTATTCCAACAAAATTGTTTTACAAACTTGCTCAGTAATAAGTTTAGACAAATTTTATCTGGAACTGAAGGCTCAAAACTGTCGAGCGATGAGCGGATTGAGATGGGTTTGAGACGTCAACTGTTCGAACTAACATCGGTGCGAATCGGGCGATGAAAGCGATATATTATTAGATGGTGGATTGCCTACAAAAAAGAATCCTTACAAAAACTTTATTGATGTGACGTCTCCCAAGAACTATGACGACAAAGATCAGCAACAACCAACTACTCCACAAGTTGTGGGAAAGAGAGGTAGAGTAAAACTGAGGAGAAGATGGAACAACTGTGTGGTAGAGGACTTTAGAGAAACGTTTAAATGAGGAAGACACGATGGACAGGAATGAGTGGCGAAGAAGACTAAGGAACAGCGAGCCCTGAAAAGGGCAAATCTGAGGAAGAAGAAAAGTAATCTTGATGCATATTGTTCCCAACTGGATATAATAGTTTTTCTTTTCTGAAACTTTACTAAGTGAATAAAAAATTTACAATAACAAAACAGTCGAAAATAATAGAACAGGGGCGGCCAAATTGTGGCTCGCGAGCCACATGTGGCTCTCAATAAATGTACCTGAATTATTTTTAATTTTTGTGTTTCAAAATGTCTTAAATTACTGATAACAAATATAAAAGACTAAGTGTAACATCAGGATTTAGAAAAAGAGACCTCTTATTACTGTTGCTATTCAATTTGGTCTTATAGCCACTTTACACGATGCAACCAATTGCGCAATTAATTGCACAATTTCTTGCAGCAATAGAAATTGCATCGTGTCATACGCGAATTGCCCAGTAAAGCTGCAACTTCTTGCAGCAACTTCTTGCTGCAAGAAGTTACAGCTAAATAGAACATGTCCTATTTTTCATGCAATTTTTTCTGCAATTTGGTTATATTTTTAGTAACTTTTAAGGCTACAGTGTTTGTTTTTGCTTTTCTGCTGTCAACAAATAAAAGATGTTGATGACATTGACATTCTGTCATCCTAAATTTCAAACCAAACAATTTATTAACAAAACTGGAGGAACTTTTTACCAATTTCACGCTTCACAGATAATATTATTCTTGTGGATAACTTTAATTATGCAACATAGGGATTAAAAAAACTAAAAATTTTTATTTCTTACAACTTGTTTCCTTTTGTAAATGAATAATGTTAGTATTACAAGTATTACATACTTGGATTAGGACGATCTTAATACATAATATTATAATTTTCTCAAATTATAATCTAACATATTTAATCTAATATCTGATAACTCTACTCAAAAAATTACATTTAATTTGTAAAAACAAACATAACCTAAAATTTATGCTATTTTGTCAAAGTTTCTGTCTATTTCATGTCAGTTTATGCACCGTGTAATCACTTTATTGCAGAAAGTTAGTTGCAACTTATTGCACAAGTTCTTGCGCAAGAAATTGTGCAATTAATTGCGCAATTACTTGCATCTTGTAAAGTGGCTATTAGAATATGTAATAAATAAAGTATCATCTGAGCTGACAAGGTAATTTGGGAATCGAAGATCGAAACTATTGTTGGCCTTTGCTCATGATCTAGGTGCAATCGCTCATTCTACAAGAGACGTTAGATAGGTGTTTTCACAACTCGAGGAAGAAACAGGCAGTCTGGTCCTTCGAATAAATGAAGAGAGGACGAAATATGTGCTAGTAACCAAAAATTCAAGAACAAGAGTTAGACAGAACATACTAGTAACCAAAAATTCAAGGTCAACAGTTAGTCAGAACATAACTATTAATGACCACAACTTTGAAGTAGTAAAAGAGTTTAAATATCTAGGGGCGAATTCATAGATGACAGCCACATATAAAAAGAGGTCTCAGCAAGGATAGGTGCGTGCAATAGAGCATTATACTCCCTATCATCATTAATCTAAGCTGCTAAAAAGACAATCTAAATTAAGACTGTACATGCCAATTATTCGCCCAATTGTTACACATGGAAGTTAAGCATGAACTCTACTTCACCGGGACGGGAAATAAATAAGCTGCTGGTATTTGAAAGGAAAGTTCTCAGAATGGTATTTGGCCGTCAAAGAGATGAATTGACAGGAGAGTGGAGAAGGCGCCTCAAAGCTGAATTAGTGACTGTGTATGGTATTGAAAATATCGACAGGCACATAAAAGCTAAGATAAGATGGGCAGGTCATGTGGTGAGATCAGAAGAAGACAGAGTGTTAAAGGCAGTGTTTTTTGAGAGACGGTAGAAGATCTATAGGCCGTCCCGGAAAAAGATGGAAGGATGATGAAGAATCGAAATATCCTGAATTAGTAAAGGCGGCTTGTAGAATTATTGACTTATTTGAAACAACGATGTGAACCATTTTATTTTATAAAAATTTATATCATTTTTATTCAGTTGTAATGCGAAGGCAAAACTGTCTTATTTTTCACTTAGTACAGAGAGCGCAAATCAGCACTCTAAAACGACGATTTTCGACTCTAATTGGAGTCATCATCAGAGAGGCGTAGGTTTGCTGTTCTCTGCCCGAGGTGACGAAACTCCGAGAGTTTATCCTCGCATTGTAACCGACGTTATGGAGTAGGTGCCTAGCGACATCTGCTAAATGAAAGTCAAAGTTTTCAACCTAATAAAAATATTTAAAACATTTAAAAATATTCAAAATATTTTTAAAAGATATTTAATTGAAAACTTATTGGACCATTTTCCTGGTAACACCTCCATGGCTTCTAAAATTTTCAAGCCAGATGGATGCTGAAGCGAAGAAGACAAGAGGGAATTCTAAAAACTTGCAATTCACGACCCCGTCTGTTCAGCTGGTAGTTTCCAACGGAAAATGGACCTATGTTACCAGACGGGGTCGTGAATTGCAAGTTTTTAGAATTCCCTCTTGTCTTCTTCGCTTCAGCATCCATCTGGCTTGAAAATTTTAGAAGCCATGGAGGTGTTACCAGGAAAATGGTCCAATAAGTTTTCAATTAAATATCTTTTAAAAATATTTTGAATATTTTTAAATGTTTTAAATATTTTTATTAGGTTGAAAACTTTGACTTTCTTTTATTTTACTTCAAAATTCGTGAAATCCAAACGGTGAGAGAATTTAATACCTTTTTTACACTTTTGAAATAGGTAATTGTTTAATTATTGCGGCTCGCGAAAATTTTTAAATTTTGAAAAATGGCTCGGACTATCAAGGAGCTTGGCCACCCCTGTAATAGAAGAATATATTTAAGATTACTTTAGTTAGATGTTTGTACATTTTAATCTGAAGACTTGATAGCTTATTTTTGCATCATATCATTAAAAATAAGACTTGTACCATGAATTGATTTGCCATTCTTTTACAGTACATACACAGTTTACATTTTTTTCAATATAAAATTTTGTATAATTCTGATAGATTTTCTACTAACGACTTGTTAAAATTTAAAGTAGTTTTCTACATTTGTTTTGGATGTTTGGCATTGAAACTTTATAAATACCCGGAGAACACGAACTCCAGATAACTGCTTAAATAAAAAAACATATGAACACAGAAATGAATAAACACTCTTGGAAAATATCCAAGAGTTTCTAAACGGCCGGCAATTTTTAAACTACTAAATTTTATTTGTTTAATAAGTCTCTTATATCTATTTACTAGACAATTATTGTTTATTTTATGAAATGTGAGTTTACTAATTTGCAAAATAGTGTAGGTATTTAGTGCGGAATAGTGAAGTAGCAGGCGTAAAAATAAATGGCCTACCCATATGTGAAATTAGATACGCCGATGACACAATACTAATAGCAGAAACTATTACAGATCTGCAAAGAACTTTAGATAATATAAGATAATATAAGGTTGTTACAACGAGTGAAGAATTTGGTCTGTCACTAAACATAAAGAAAACGAAATTCATGGTTATATTCATGGTTATATAAAAATATTAGAAACATAAATCTACACGTAAATAATAAGACGATAGAACGAGTTAAGAATTATAACTATTTTGGGACAAACATTAGTGAAACAAACGATTATACCAAAGAAATTCGAATTAGAATAGAAAAGGCTAGAAGTGCATTCACTAATATGAAACAAATATTATGTAGTAGAGACCTCGCCCTAAATCTTAGAAAGCGAGTACTAAAATGTTATGTATTTTCTGTTCTTTTGTATGGTGTGGAGACATGGACTCTCAATAAACAATGCCTCAATAGATTGGAAGCATTTGAGATGTGGACGTATCGAAGAATGCTGAGAATCTCCTAGGCAGACAGAATAACCAATGAGAAAGTACTAAGGAGAATATAGAACAGCAGGGAGATACTGGATTCCATCAAAATAAGAAAACTTCAATACTTGGATATATAACACGTGGTGACAGATATGAACTCCTAAAATTAATTATGCAGGGAAAGATTCAAGGAAGGCGCAGCATCATCATCATCATAAGTGGCTCGACAATCCGTTGTGTATCTTGGCCTGCTCACAAAGAAGTCGCCACTCCTGTCAATTCCTGGCAACTTCCCTCCATCTCCTGACCCCTAAAATTTTTAGGTCTTCTTCAACATCATCAATCCATCTTCTTCGTGGTCGTCCTCTACTTCTTGTACCCTCTGGTTTTGAAAATGTTAATCTCTTAGTGTATTCGTGGTCTGACATCCTAGCAATGTGTCTAGCCCATCTAAGTTTCTGCACTTTAACGAATTTGCTGTTATTACTCCCTTTAGCCACTCTTTTGGTACCAATTCATTCTGCCATATAAGAACTATCAGTTTATGGATTGCAGTTGATCACCACCTTTTGTAAACATTTTAGGGGTTTTAGGATGGCATTTGACACTTCTTCTCTTGTTGAGTCTTCACTGTGTAGTTGATGATGTAGATTTTGTTGATTTCCTATGTTGTAACCTCCTTCAATATCGTTTATATTTAGATGTTCGCTGAAATGTTGTGCCCATCTGTTAAGGACTAAGTTTTTGTCATGTAGAATTTCACCGTTAATGTCTTTACAAATTTTTAATCGTGGTTTAAACTATCGACGGCTATTATTTAAGGATTTGTAGTATTTTCTTGTTTCATTTTTATCAAATAAACTTTGTATCTCATTGAGAATGTTCTGTTCGTATTTCCTCTTCTTACGTCGATGGATACGTTTTTCCTCTCTTCTAAGACGTCTATATTCTTCTTTTTTTCTCCGTGTACAACCTGCGTCGATGGTTTTTTGATATGCTGCATTCTTTCTATTTGTTGCCATTTCACATTCATGATCAAACCAATGATTTCGTTTTTCTGACCTGGTTTTGCCCAATATTTCAACCGATTTCTGCAACACAATATCTCGTATATTTGCCCATAGTTGGTTAATGTCTTCTTCCAAGTTTTCTGTCCTTATTTGATCTTCTATTTGCTGTCTGTATACATTTGCTATGTCGGGATCTTTTAGTTTATTAATGTCGATTTTTTCTTTCCTTTTCCCGATCTCCTTTTTTAAATTGGATATTCTTTCTTTAAATCATGCTTTATCCAAATAGTGATCACTGTCTATGTTTGCTCCTCTAAAAGACCTAACATCTAATAAGTTAGAGCAGTGTCTTGCATCAATGATTATATGATCTGTTAGGTTAATCGTTTCATTATCAGATTTCCAAGTTCCCTTATGTATATCTTTATGGGGAAATCGTGTCCCAGCTATTACCATATTCTTTGACATCGCAAAGTTTATGATTCTGAGACCGTTATCATTAGAGTCTACGTGTAGGCTCTCTTTTCCGAAGGCGCAGCATAGGTAGGACAAAAATGTCCTAGCTGAGAAATCTCAGAGAATGGTTTGGATGCAGCTCAACTGAACTCTTTCGGGCTGTAGTATCAAAAGTGAGAATAGCAATGATTGCCAACCTTCGTCGCGGAGATGGCACGTAAAGAAGAAGAAGAATAGTGTACATTCATGTAAGATGGATTAATTATACAGGGAGTGTTGTGTGTATAGAGGAACACCACAGAAGAGGTGGGTTGATGATATTAAAGAGTAGCTGGAACAAATTGGAAATATGTTGCTCAGGATAGAAAATGATGGAAGGAGTTGGGAGAGGCCTATGTCCAAACGTGGACGATAGAAGGCTAAGAAGAAGAAGTGTTGTGTGTTAAAAGAAGCGGGATCGTCGAATATTTCGCGAAATTGACATCGGATCGAAAAAAAAAACACGAGACTAAAATTACGATATTCTGATACTCTGGGAAAATTTTGGAAACGGTCTAATATTTCTAGAAATCGATTTCAATTCCAAAGAAAAACAACCAAAAACACGTATTTAATATATTTCAAAAACCTATCGAATGAGACTCAAACGAATCAAACGTGAACTCGAACGTAATCAAAAACCTAAATTTCAAATTTTGTCACTCAACTTTTGCGATTTAACTTTGCAATTCAAAAATATGCACCTTTTACTTTAAAAAATTCATAACTTTTATTAGAATAAAACTCAAGGCTTGTAACGAGTCCCATAGTCTTCAGAAATGTGAAAAATATTATGCTATAAAAATGTCAGAAAAAATATTAAGACTGAATAGAATTGTAGCGTGTTAAAGCAAAAAAACGTGATTTATTTTATTTTTGGGGTAAAATTGCGTTTTTGACAATGTTCCCCCACTTAAAATTCAAATTCATTTTCGTTTTTAACACCGTCAAGAACATAAAGTAAGACCAAAATTAGCCATTCATCACCCATGGTCAGTATCTCGAGAAATAAGCCTTATTTTGGGAGTGTAGAACCTCGATATTAAAAGTTGCACCATTTTTTTTTTCTATTATACATTTTGATCTACAACTCCCTAAAAAACTTCTTTGTACCCTATATTTTCACATAAACGTGATGAAAAACCTGAATTTCAAATTTTGTCACTCAACTTTTGTGATTTAACCTTCATCTTCACCTTTTACTTTAAAAAATTTATAACTTTGGCTTGTAACAGGTCCCATAGTCTTCAGAAAGACGAAAAATATATGCCATAAAAGTTCAGAAAAACATACCTATTAAAACCGAACAGAGTTGTAGCGAGTTAAACGTAAAAAACGTGATTTCTCTTTTTTTTTCTATTTTTAGGGTAAGATTGCGTTTTTGAAATTTTCCCCCACTTACAATTTAAAATAAACCTCATTTTTCGTTTTAAGCACCATCAAACTTATAAAGTAAGACCAAAATTAGCCATTCACCACCCGTGGTCAGTATCTTGAGAAATAAGCGTTTTCTTTTGGTGTGCCACTTATCTATAATAAAAGAGTTCGCCAAACTCGGGGGGGGAGGACACTAAGCATAAGCAACCACTTCAGCTATCATCATCTTCATGGCATCTACACTGCTAGCGGAGTGATTGCCGCCCTCTTTGAGCTCTTCCGATTCGTTTGTCGCGATTAATCAATCCGCATTAACATTTTGGTTTTAAAATTGGTTGTGTGACTTGGTATCTTCTACAATTTTCCTCCGTTCGTTCCTGTTTTTGCTTATGGTTACCCATTCTCTGACTCCCATCTTCTTAAGGTCCTAGACTATCTGGTTCTCCCATCTAGTTTTGGGGGTTCCTCGTGGTCTGCCTGATACAGGTCTCCATTTGGAAATTTTCTTGATAACTGCTTCTGGATTCCTCCTGTCTATATGTCCCATCTATCTGTCTCTATGAGTCTCTGTGCCTTGATAAATCTGACGATGTCTTCTCCTTTCAGAAGTTCTCTTACGTCGTGGTTCATGAGTTTTCTAAATTCATTATTACTTAACAAATTGAAGAGTCTCAGATGCAGAATTCACCAATATAATAAAATTACACTACTCAACAATTGAAGTGGATAATTTTAAAATTCCTAAAATTAACATATAAAACTATTTTTAACATAATTGCCTGTACTATACTCTATATGCTATCTTTATTGCCAATATTTTTTGCATGTGGTTTTTTCTCCCTATTCTTATCGGCCCTTATCTCGTACAAAGAGAGAAATGTTGTTCCAAACATGAATATATCATTCGTATAAAAGTGCTTGTATTGGCTTTACCAGTTGTCAATAAGTCAAGAAATCTATTTATCACAAAAACATTATGCCGCAAAGACGTTTAGAACTAGTGCAGCTCGAGCAATTAGTTCGTTGGATCCAACAAGGCATAACTCAACAAGAGGTTGATATGAGGCTAAATGTGTCGCAAAGTGTGATAAGTCGTGCATGGAATCGGTATGTAGCAACTGGATCTGCAACATACAGGCATGGAGGAGGAAGAAAACGATGTACAACTCGTCGGCAAGACCGTTTTGTAGTTCTGACGGCGAGAAGAAACCCAACATTCACGGCTTCCAGAATTAAACACTATCTTCAGGCATGCTACTGGACGAGCGATTTTCATTCAAGCTGTCAGAAGACGGTTATATGCATCCAATTTAAGGGCTAGACAGCGCGCTACCCATCCACGACTAACTAGGGAGCAGCGTGTATGCAGATATCGCTGGGCGATGGAACACTATCAGTGGAATTTCGAAAATTGGAGGAATTGTCTCTTTACTGACGAGTCCAGATTTCGTTTGTATACGAATGATGGCCGAATATTGGTGTGGATGGAAAGAGGACAGCGTTACAATGAAAATCTGAGAGTCCCAACCACACTTTTTGGAGGTGGATCCGTTTGCGTGTGGGGAGGCATATGTTTTGACGGTCGTACGGACTTAGTCGTCTTAATTAATGAGACAATGACTGCTACACGATATCGAGACAGAATCATAGTACCAATAGTTGTTCCATTTTTTGGTGCAATAGGCGAAAAATTTGTTCTGATTGATGATAATGCTCGCCCTCACCGTGCGAGAATTGTCAACGAGTGTATAGAAGCTCATGGCATTACAAGAATGGAGTGGCCACCGTGTTCACTTGATATGAATTGCATTGAACATGTTTGGGCCGAAATGTCTAGGCAACAATACAGGCTCCTTCAACCGCCCCAAACCTTAGATCAGTTGGCCAATACATTACGCGCGATTTGGGAACGTATACCGCAGCAGTTCATCAATAATTTAATAAGAGGTCTTCCAAATAGAGTTAGAGCGCTAAAGCGACACAGAGGTGGACCCACACACTTTTAATTTTTCTTTTCGGGATATTAGAAATTGAGCAGGAATAGAAATTTTAGGTTGTTAATTTTACAATTTTTGTTTATTTTCTATTTTTTTTTTCTTAAAGAATTTCTTTCTTTCGGTTCATCTGTATGAAATTACGAAGTAAAAATAAATCTTTATTTATATCACTCCATTTTTCTATTTGACCTTATGAACAAAAAATAAAATTCACATTTTCATAATATTTACTTCAATTGTTGAGAAGTGTATAATGGTAAATAGTTATTTAAATCTAAGACTTTTCATGTTGAAAGTTCTTTCTGGTATATCCTTAATCTGCGACTTTTACAATTTATAAGACCGCAGACGACGAATATAGAAAACTAAAATGACTCCTTGCCATCACATTCCGTTTTCATTCGTCTAGGAAAAGGACAGAAGCAACTTCCTAGTACTCAAATCTGAGTAAAGATAGAAAAGTAAAAGATGGTTTTGCTTGTTTTCGATTCAGAGGGATGCACAATCGCTGGACAGCTATTTCCACCATTTCAGGCTTTATCAACAGCGCTAGCGTGCACTTCTCTGAATCGAAAAACAGCTCAACCATCAATTTAAGGGGAGTTTGAAAGATAATTCTTTTACTTTTCTATCTTTACTCAGATTTGAGTACTAGGAAGTTGCTTTCTGTCCTTTTCCTAAACGAATTGTAACGTTACAAACGTCACATCTTTGATATTTTATTTTTAAATAATTATTTTACCTTATTTTCTTTAATATTTCATTAATAATTATCTTCTTCTAATTGGTTTACCCATTTTCCCCTTTAAAAATCGGTTGGCGCTCTCTTTTATTACCCTCTTTTATTATCTTCTATTTAATATATCTCTTTCATTTAAATCATCATACTGAACATACCTCGTATATTCATACTCTCCAAATATCTGTATTTTCAATACGGAACATGCCGCTACTTCATAGTACTTGGTTGTCATTTTAAATGTCGTTTTCAATGACAGTGTCACTTCATCGACTTGACCCCCTACTCCCTGACATACACTGGAAGGGAAAAATTAATCCTTAAAAAGGCATGTAATTCGAAAAATAAATCATTTCTATTTCAACAAATCATCTTCCTCTTGGGGTGAGTTACACATAGTTTTTTTAATAATTTCTTACAGTAATTATATTTCTCCGTCTAACAGTTTTTCTAATGTTTTTTTTATCTAACCTTCAAATGTTCAACCATGTGTTTGGTTTCTATATTTCTTTTCATCTATTAATATGCACGTTTAGTAATCAGAATTTTAACTATTCTCATCTAAATTCTATGTACTTTACCCTTGCCAATTACTATTTCTGAATGCTATTTGGCAAAAGTATATTTTGGTTTTTCTTCTTGATGATTGATATGTGTCTCTGTTTTATAGTTTTTTGGAAAGAGATCAACCTTTCCCTCTTCGGGAACCTAAGCCTCACATCACCGGTGATGCACACTTGAAGGCGAAGACAATGACATCCAGACTGCACAACCACCACCTCTAGCTGCAGGGGCCTTGGGCCGAAGATCCGCCCAGGCCTACGAGAAGTCTACAACAGCAGTACCATACGACATCAAGAAGATACCATCAGCTACCAAAAGCCATAAGTATAATCCAGAATTGTTAGTTTTTGGCAAGAATTTAAATACATTTGTTAATGCAATTTACTAAGTCATTTTATTTATTATATCTTTATGAACAATAAACATGATTAGTTAAAATATATTGTTTGTTTTGCTACCATTCCAATTTTCATAGTTCATATCTGAGGTTAGGACAAGACGAACACACACCTGAGTGACTGAGCTAAGCTAAGGGTGTAACGATGGCTATCTTGGTTAGTTGAGGTAATATTTTCGAATATTACCTTGGTTCCGATACCGGGAATCGAACCCGAGCCTCCTGGTTTAATAAACAATATTCGAAAATATTACCTCAACTAACCAAGATAGCCATCGTTACACCCTTAGCTTAGCTCAGTCACTCAGGTGTGTGTTCGTCTTGTCCTAACCTCAGATATGAACTATGAAAATTGGAATGGTAGCAAAACAAACAATATATTTTAACTAATCATGTTTATTGTTCATAAAGATATAATAAATAAAATGACTTAGTAAATTACATTAACAAATGTATTTAAATTCTTGCCAAAAACTAACAATTCTGGATTATACTTATGGCTTTTGGTAGCTGATGGTATCTTCTTGATGTCGTATGGTACTGCTGTTGTAGACTTCTCGTAGGCCTGGGCGGATCTTCGGCCCAAGGCCCCTGCAGCTAGAGGTGGTGGTTGTGCAGTCTGGATGTCATTGTCTTCGCCTTCAAGTGTGCATCACCGGTGATGTGAGGCTTAGGTTCCCGAAGAGGGAAAGGTTGATCTCTTTCCAAAAAACTATAAAACAGAGACACATATCAATCATCAAGAAGAAAAACCAAAATATACCTTTGCCAAATAGCATTCAGAAATAGTAATTGGCAAGGGTAAATTACATAGAATTTAGATGAGAATAGTTAAAATTCTGATTACTAAACGTGCATATTAATAGATGAAAAGAAATATAGAAACCAAACACATGGTTGAACATTTGAAGGTTAGATAAAAAAAAACATTAGAAAAACTGTTAGACGGAGAAATATAATTACTGTAAGAAATTATTAAAAAAACTATGTGTAACTCACCCCAAGAGGAAGATGATTTGTTGAAATAGAAATGATTTATTTTTCGAATTACATGCCTTTTTAAGGATTAATTTTTCCCTTCCAGTGTATGTCAGGGAGTAGGGGGTCAAGTCGATGAAGTGACACTGTCATTGAAAACGACATTTAAAATGACAACCAAGTACTATGAAGTAGCGGCATGTTCCGTATTGAAAATACAGATATTTGGAGAGTATGAATATACGAGGTATGTTCAGTATGATGATTTAAATGAAAGAGATATATTAAATAGAAGATAATAAAAGAGGGTAATAAAAGAGAGCGCCAACCGATTTTTAAAGGGGAAAATGGGTAAACCTATTAGAAGAAGATAATTATTAATGAAATATTAAAGAAAATAAGGTAAAATAATTATTTAAAAATAAAATATCAAAGATGTGACGTTTGTAACGTTACAGAATGAAAACGGAATGTGATTGCAAGGAGTCCTTTTTGTTTTCTATATTCGTCGTCTGCGGTCTTATAAATTGTAAAAGTCGTAGATTAAGGATGTACCAGAAAGAACTTTCAACACGAAAAGTCTCAGATTTAAATAACTATTTACCATTATAATTTTATTATATTGGTGAATTCTGCATCTGGAGACTTTTCAATTTGTTAAGAGATGTCGCTGGATCGCGTCCCAATGGGAATTTGAATTATCTTTCAAATTCCCCTTAAATTGATGGTTGAGCTGTTTTTCGATTCAGAGGAGTGCACGCTAGCGCTGTTGATAAAGCCTGAAATGGTGGAAACAGCTGTCCAGTGATTGTGCATCCCTCTGAATCGAAAACAAGCAAAACCATCTTTTACTTTTCATTATTACCTAAGTTTAGCGGTCCAGCTATCCTCCAAATTATTTTCCTTTCTAGGATCCTCAATATTCCTTCATCTTTCTGTGTCAGACACATTACTTTAGCACCATATGTGATTACTGGTCTAATTGCTGCTTTATAAATTTTCAGTTTTGTATTCTGAGTAAGCTTCTTATCTTTGAGGAAGTTACTGTATTTCCAGTAGGTTGTGTTTCCTGCCAGGATTCTTTCATTAATTACGATGCTTCTATCATTAGTTCCATTAACTGAGACTCCAAGATATTTAAAGTGTTCTACCTTTTCAAATTCATATTCACCAATATTTAAGCTTGTCACATTAACTGGGTTTTTCTTAAGCATGTTAGGTATTTTGTTTTGTTTTGATTTATTTCTTCTTCAGCTATGCAATGCTGAATTATAATTTTGACTTCTCACTTCTCTGGATAAAGTCTTTGCTTCGTTAATTGACTCTCGATTCAAATCTATTTGCCAAGTTATTATAATATTTGGGTACATAAGTCTATACTCAAGCTAAAACAATAAACTCTACAAAATATAAACATTGCAACCAATTCGTAAAAAGCAGGTTAAGAGATGTCGAAAGTGTTTAAATATTTAACCTACTTCTGTTTGGGAACACATTTCCTCCGGTTTATTTTTTCAAGACAGACCTTCCTCAATATTGTTCACTCCTCTGATTTTAGCTCCTGTTATAATAATTCTTTGAACAATGAAGTTGTATTTATAACTGTCGCAGATGACTAACGATTTCGGATATGTGCCAATTTTCGGGTTCATTCAAGTTAATGACTTGTTAGTCCACACCGATGCATCTAATTATATAATAGCGACGAAATCATTGTATAAAATGAATAATAATTTATTATAATGGTTCTAAACTTGACCCTTCAGTGAGCGATATAATTTTCTTTGTAGCATGAGTCACAAATTATGCATATTACTCTAAATTTAGGCATGAATTTCACAATGTTGCGATGCTGAATTTTAGCTATGTATTTACAATGCATTTCTTAATGTTTGGTAGCACGTTGAAGGGTCCAAGAGCTAATTTGGTAGTACCTGACATTTATAGAAATTTATAGAATTCAAACAAAAATCTTGGTATGTCACTGATGAAGTAAATGATCTCGTTTCATAAATGGGAAGGAGTTGGTAAATCTTCTAAATACAGTACCAGGTAGTGGCCCGTTAAGGATTACCTGGCGTTTGTTAGACTTAAGGTAGAAGAGCGCGTCTGCACACAGTCCCTCCAGAGGAGTTGTGCTGACAGATATACCCGCAGCTTCCTGCCTACTTGCCTACCAACTATAAAGTCTACCCTCTCTCCTTCTCTCTCTTTCTCTCTCTCTCTCTCTCTCTCTCTCTCTCTCTCTCTCTCTCTTTAACTTTCTTTTTTCTTTATTATTTTTAGTGCAGATCCCTGTCCGTTCCAGGTAGGCCCTGAAGGTGCCCTGCCATGTTAAGAACTGAGTGAAGAAGCAATTAGTATCTCTGCACTTCATCAGTTCGACGTGATTTGAAATTAATATCCTCGCCTAGGTCGCCCTATGCTCATTTATCCATTTTTCCGCTACTCGATTATGCTACTATTCCTAACTAATATTTTATCCTACTCATCTTTCCCGTAGGTTTCAGCCTTTTCCTTCACCATCAGGTGGATTGATAACACACTCGCAATCACTATATGGCCACCGTTGATGTTTTGTATGCACGTGCTACAGTTATTAATACTTTTCTTTTGGCTTTCTCTAGCATCCTCTTATATTTCTTGATATTAAGCAGTTGTTGCATTACCGGAGCCCCGTAGAGTACAGTAGAGTGGACCACTTCCATTAGAATTCTCCTTTTGGCAGTCCCTGGTCCTCACACGTTGGGCATAAGCCTTGCCAGCATCTCAGTCTTTTCCTCTGCCCTCGGCATTCAACATGAGGTTCCTGCTTCCCATTCTCGTCTCCACTTTGTTGAGGGTTTCGTTCCCTCTATGCATGGTTGACCAGTTTTCGATATGTTCCACCAGCACCATGAGGTAATTCACATATGCTATTGCCTATACATCAATGCCAAGGTCGGTCTCCAAAATCTTATTGTATCAAAACTTATTGAACCAAATGATCCACAAGAAATCTTCAGAAGAATGTTCTAACAACGAACAGTCTTATAAGCCTAGAAACTTACATCGCAAAACAAGTTGCTATACATATATTAAGGCTGTAAGAGTTGATAACCAGAACACCCAATATATCAAAATACAGAAAGGAGTCCGCTAGGGTTACCTGCTGTCCCCACTACTCTTCAATGTATACAGTGAAGCCGTGAAGCGGTATTTAAAGAAGCGTCCTCAGATTCAATAGAAGGGGTATCTATCAATTGAGAAGTTTTAACACGTATTGAAATAGCATGTGCATCATTCATTAAACCTAAAAAGTTTCTTTCAGAATATAAGGTTAGAACTACGCCTGAGAGTGCTTCGATCTTACATGTTCTTTACTCTTCGTTATGGCTTCGAAGCGTGGACACTAAACCCAGTGCATCTGAATAATTTGGCCGTCTTTGAATTTGGGTGTTCCAGACGAATGATATGAATATCATGGATTCAAACAATGACAAAGAAAAAGACGAAAACTTGGGTACGAATGTACGAATACTTAGGACATGGTGATGAGCGTGCAAAAATACTCATTATTACAGCAAGGCAAAATTCGAGGAAAGAGAAATGTGGGAAGACAAAGAATATCGTGGCTTAAGAACTTGAGAGAATGGCAAGGGCGGATCCAGGGCCGATTTTCGGTGGAGGCTATGGGCTTTTTTGGGGGAGTAAGGGGGACTGGGGGAATTTTTTTAAAAATTATGGCTAAAGTGGTGAGTTTTAAGGCATTTTTGACACACTTTTGAGTGGCATAAAGACACTCAAAACTTATCGTTATTAAAGTACTATTAAAGTCAGTACCGATTCCTACACATTTCTTCGGATCCAAGTGCAGTTCTTTCAACAAGTTTAAGACTATTTTTCCCAAGGCTTCTCCTGTCAGGCGTTGTTCTTGCCCCCTTTCTTGATTTTCACTAAGTATTTTTATGTTGTCATAAGCGTCAATGAACTTGATTAAATCTTCACGAATGTTGTTATTGTGTGTGTATCTCAAATTTAGAGAAAGCTGTTCCACGTGGGATACGTCGGTCGTTTCGTCAAATATGACAGAGTAATAATTTGAACTTTGTACCTGGTTTATTATTTGTTCAATTATTTCTTCACCACAATATGTGTTTGTTTCTCGGGAAGATGCTGTGGATAAGTGTTGTGTAAGAGTCTCATCTCCTGATGAGATTTTAATCCTTAACAATTCCCTGCAATTTCCCTTATTAATAGGTCCAGCATCTTCGCCCAGAAGCAGAAGGCCATCATCATGATGGCCCTTAAAGGAATATTTTGTTGACCTAAGCACACTATAGACTCTAATATTGGTCGTAGTCTTTCTCTATTTTCTTGTATCTGTTTAGACCTCTGAGAGTCTATCTGGTTAATGACTGACTTTTGCGGGTTGCAATAACTGTAGAAAATCCAGCCCAACCTGAACGCACTCCTTGTGCTATGATGTTTTTTCATGGGTTTGTATGGCTCCGTCTGTGCCCTGAAAGATGTTTAAGGTTTCGGGGCAAGGTTTTGGGCTGTCATCCCTTTATTGTGACCACATTTTTCATTCTTCTTTCTTATTCTTTTTCTTTTTATTCTTTGTGTGTACATAATATGGAAATTAATATCATTTTGATGGCTGCCAAGGTCGTTCTAACAATTGGCACTTTGTAAAATTATCAACGATTTGATTTACATAATTTTCTATGTCATTTTTGAAACCTCCGTTACTGCTTTTGTTCAAGTCTAGTCCAGAAGACATACCTATGTATCCCTTGTTTTGTACATATATGTATAGGTATGTGTTTAAAACTAAAAACATTTGAACTGCAAATATTTAAATTTATATTTTTTTAAATTCTCGGAGGGGGCCTCTCTGGATCCGCCCTTGGAGAATGGTTTGAATGCAGTAGTACAGAACATGATGATTTTCAACCTTCGATAGAAGATAATGTAAATAAAGAAGAAGAGGACAATACGTATAATATGTATGTTTATGGGATCATTCCGCAAACAACACCATACTTTTAACAATTGTTTGTACAAAAATTGCTATTTGCGCAATTTCTACTCAGGTGAGAGTGAGTTTGCATGTCACTAGGACGTATGACTATATGACTAGTTATGTCACTAAAGCGATGATTGAAGCTAAAAAAAAGTTTGAATAACACCCTGTTGACGCGACGTATTTTGAATTTAATACAATGTACATCCAATTTTAGCTCTGACTAAGACCTCCGGTGTCACTTATGATATAAAAAGCTTGTATTCATTTATGAATCATCATTTGACCTTTTCAAAAATTTCCAGTTGAAATATCAAAACCGAGAAAACAAACAATAAAACATTACTTATGAAAAAAAACAATATAGACATATCAATATTGTATGTTGACATGACACCATACAGAAATTTTTTTTATTAGTTCATTTTATTAATTTTAGAAAAGAAAGTTATTTTTCATAAAAAGTTCTTTTAACGGCTAAAATCTAAAATGCAATAATAAATCATCAAATTCTGTCAATCGTATAGGTACCAGGTTTGTTAAGAAATTATAATTTTGCTTAGGAGTAAAGCACATATTTTGACGATCATGTTCAACGATTGAACAAATTGGTCACGTCATAGAAGACGTTCCGATACATTTTGTAAATCAATGAGGAAGAAGATTACAGCTAAAATGGAAAGGAACACCCAGGACAATTTGGATTTCAGTAGGTATAAACAGTGCTGTTTTTGTTACGGTACGCGCCGGTACGCCGTACCGGCACCTCTTGGTACAAAAAATTTAAAAAATCAACAAAATTATAGACAAATTCCTGAATTCTTCCCTTGCTCCCAAATAGCTTTAAAACGCCCTTATTGATGATAAATTTAAAAAGTTTTCCCGGGGGTGAACCCCCTATGAACACTCCCCAGAACCCCAGGAACATTGCGTACCGGAACCATTGCGTACCGGAACCTTATATTGTTACAAAAACAGCACTGGGTATAAATGTTTATTTTTTAAAGTATGTAAGTGAAATATGAGTACCTACCAAATTAAAGAAAATAAACTTAAATAATGTAATGTGAAACGAACTTAATAAGAAGTTCACGAAATTAAAACCAATAAAAAAAATGGAAAAGGACCAGGACCGACGAAATTAAATACATACTCGTAAAAAAAGATCGTGTGCCGAAGAATCAAAGAGCATTAGAAGAAGTAGGTACATACATGACCGGCTAGTAGAAAAAGAAAGAAAAACAAAATGTAAGATATAATTCAGTCAGACACAGATACTGGTATGGGAGCAAAGTATGCTAAATGTGCAGTCACTCGAGCGCTTTGGGGACATATTGGGTTGTGCTTATTAGGTCCTAAAACCAAAAAAAGTTACGTAAAATTTTCCATTTTAGTGGGGACTTCACATTTTTTAATTTAATTTTCCATTTCCAACAACTGTTTTTTCCGATTATAGCGCCATCTATCCATAATTCGAAAAAATGTTTCGAATAAAAGTTGCTTATTTTTATGCAAAGAATCCAAATCTGCAATAAAAAATGGGGACTCCCATTTAAGATTTTAAAGTAACCCCCCACCCCACCTTCGTGGGGGTCGTGTTTGGTACTATTCGATAGAGTTTTTAAAAATATTGAATAAGTGTACCTATTTTGTAGTTTTTAGATCTGATGTTTATTTTGCAAAATATCGCGGGAATTGTATTTAAAATTTTAAATTTACCTTCCACCCCTCTCCGTGGGGGGTTATGTTTGGTATCTTTCGATAGATTTTTGAAAAATATTGAACACGTAGTTTTTAGTTTTTCGATCTGACGTTCATTTCGCGAAATATTCGCTTTTTTTGTGAAACTTTCTGACTCGCCCAAATCGATTTAAAAAAAAACATACACTCTTTTGCATGTAGTTAACTTATCTTAACCTTATCTTAATCTGACAATTTCGAGTATTTTTAAGGATAGATTTTTTTTTTCGTGTCCCCTGAACGAACTCCCCTGTGTTAAGAGCCAATATATGGTAGAGGTACATCTGCAGGGTGCCACGTTTCTCACCATATGATAACCTGACGCGCTCGAGTAACTGCAAAAATCCTCGCTTGGGCTCCCCTACCATAAACAAAAGTCCGATAAATACGAGTAGGTATATTTGTTTTCACGGCTAATACGATCAGAAATAAGTTTAATTTAACAATAATTCCAAACAAACTTTAATTTAAATTTCTATATCATTTTTCTAGACTCTGAGACTACTTCCGGTGAAAAGGTATATCAAGTAGCCAACTTATTCGTATATTGTATTTTTAACTGCATGTTTTATTTTAAGATTCTCTCTAAATCATGAAATACCACACGTTCTGTCTGAAATAATTGGGATATGTCGTAAAAAATTCGGTATTTTAGAACTATTAAAGAAGATTTTTGTTTTTTTATATTAATTTAATATTTGGAATCTAATACGAAGAATCTAGATAATAGGGTTCATAGATAAATAAATAAGTAGTACGTAGATAATAAAAAAAACTTAACAATAATAACATATGAGAAGGTATGCGATTATAAGGGAAAATAAGGCAACATTAATTATTATTAGGCAACAATAATATGGACATTGGACACTTCTCCATAAGTCTCTATTTCTGGCCATCATATTCTGTCTAAGTGTCTCCTACTCCTTCCAGGAACTACAAGATCAGCGTTTTCTTCATATCAGTGTCTCAACGTTGATCAGGCTTAAATGAACCTACTAACTATGCTCTCTTATTTTGACATGCAAATACAATTGGTGCAATTTGCGCAGCTTTTGGGTGAGGATGTATGTGGATATTCAACGAAACTCTGCATTATATCTAAAATCTTATTGTAATTATAACTAAGTCATATACTTTCTATATTTTTTAAATCATTCTCCTATCCATAAGGCAACGTGACAAAAAATTGTAAAGCGCTTTGAAGAAACTGGACAAGAAAAGATGGCATTCAAACAGGTAGACAAAAATTAACTGTATAAATTATACATATATAAATTACAATAAAATTTTAGATTTAATGCAGAGTTTCATTGAAGATCCACATACATCCTCACCCAAAAGCTGCACAAATTCATATTGTATGTCAACGGCGGATCCAGCAACCTGGCAAGGTGGGGGAAATGAAATAAAAATTTTCTCGTCACTGGCGTAGGCAGGATTCTTTTTCGGAATGGGCTATTACTTTTTTTTTCTTCATGTTCCATATCCTTTGACAAAACGGAAACAGGAGTGGAACGAACACATTATTAGAGTGGCAGGATAGCATAGAAGGATAGGATAGTACGAATAGCACGAGATAAGTCACCAAATGGACGAAGAAGTATTGGCAGACCAAGAAAAAGATGGTGCGATAATATAAAAAATTTAGGGAGGCTAAAATTGAAGAAGAAACAGCCTTTAAAGCCTACATACAAGAAGGAAGAAGAAGAAGAATAGAATAATTGAAAAGTAGAAATTATAAAACTAAACCAGCAAGTGTTGCAGAGCTCAGGCAAATAATTATCGATGAATCCATATTAATTTCTGGAGAAACATCGAGGACGAGGAATATAATAAGAATCGCTGTTATGTAATTCCTCAAGTTCTTTGATTATAAAGATATTTTGAATATTTGATGAGGTAGATATTAATTTGGCAATGTAGTAAACTTTTAATTGACTCCATGGTATGCAAAGTGGCCTAAGCCCAAAATAAAACAAATGAGAAAAATGGTTTTGCAATTTAGATATTCTCAAAACGGAATTACACTGTTAATGTTAGAGGTTTTAGAATTCTGATATATTTTTTTACATTTAGGTACTTAAATAAGGGATAACTTTAATGTAATAAACACGTTTTGGTAAAATTGTGGGTTAGGCCACTTTACATCAAATGGCGTTAATTATTACGCTCAAATTTAGTTGTACATAGTTTACATCAAAAAAATTATTGAGACTATTAGTCGTTTCTAGGTATTAAATTGGAAATTTCAGTGAAGGTACACTATACAGGGTGTTGTATTTAAAAAGCCAAAATGATAATAATATCAGAAAAATGGTAAATCTGACAACGTTGCAAGCATCAAATTTCAAATCTTCATATCGTAAAACAGATATAGTACTCTTTTTGTGTAATTTGGACCATCAATTTAAGAGATAATTTGTTTCAAATATACAAACCCGGTATACATATGTAGGTAAAAAATCTTCTTACCTGGTGCTACTAAATATAAAAATACAGGACAGCCTTCTTTAACAATGCCATAGTCTTTCAGTCGAGCGTTGTCGTCAGTCACTAATTCCTTGCCTAGTATCCACCTCTGGAATGCCATCGGTATCTCAAACTCTCGTTCCACTTGAATTTTCAGTTGGGCCAATGTCTGATCCGGACTTACATCTACGGGAAATGGGCCTCTATGTGAAACTTTGTCTTCGACGTACATTTCTATTCTGGAACAACCAATTTATATTAGAAATTTCATTATATAGGTAAACAATTAGATTATACCAAATAAACCACATATTTAAAGAGTATAAAGAGAGTAAAAACTTCAAAACTTTACTTGAGAACACTCAAAATTATAAACCCGTTGCATCTGTGATGTAATTTGCATAAACACAGAATTATACAGTTTGTGTGTTTCAGAACCATAAGTACAAGATCTTATAGACAAGCGAAAAATCTTATGTTCCCAGACCTTTTCTGAGATCATTTTGTTTTCAGCCCATCAAATTACATAAGAATTAGTTGAAGGTATTCAAATAGCTTTTTGGTTGCAGACCTGTGTAATCAAACATATCTATGAAAACTCTAAACCAAGTGTTACGCTCCAAGAAGATACTAATTCTCGAATTGAAAGAGTAGTTCCTAAGCTAAAGAGACACTACGTCCCCTAAATGATTTACCACAGTATTCGATTAAATATGCAAGCAAAGTATGCAAGTAATGACATAGGTATAAATATGAATGGCCAAATGGCTGAAATCAAACTTTAGAACTTCACTGGAGAATGGAACTGACATGGGTGGGCTTTGATAACCTGCGAGATACCGAATACCTGAAGCTCTTTCATTGTGGCATTTTTTGTAATCAACTATTCTAAATGGGAAATAAGCCACAATTTAACTAAAAAAATGATTTTATTAACGTTTCGACGTCCAAATCGGATGTTGTCAAAATACAAATAAATATTAAAATATTAATATTTTGTATTTTGACAACGACATCCGATTTGGACGTCAAAACATTAATAAAATCTTTTTTTTTTTAGTTAAATTGTGGTTTATTTCCCATTTAGAATAGTTGATTACCGAATATCTACCAAGAAATAATAAATAAAATCAATGAAGCAGCTTATGAAATGATATCGCAGGTGCAGTACATAACAAGAAACAAGCATATAAAAACAGAGAAGTAGCAACTGGGTAGCAAGGAATAAGTAAAAAACTATATAAAAGCAGTACAACATCTTTACAAAAATATGATGGTAAACATTAAAACTGAAAACAAATCAACTAGAGAAATTTCTACTATAGTCGATTCGCTAAACTCAGACATAACTGGCTAGTGATTTTAGTAGGTAATTTTTTTGTTTTTCGCCAATTTTGCCAAAATTGGCAAAATTACTAACTATTTAGTAATTATTAACTATTTAGTAATTATTTTTTGGCCAATCTTACCAAATTAGCAAAATTACTAAGTACTAAAATCACTATAGCACCTATACTCTTCAAAATATATCTGAATGAGGCACTCTCAGGGTAGAGAAGAAAGTGCTATAGTAAGAGCATCCCAATCGAAGATGAGGGATTGTACACAATACACTTCGCTGACGACCTAGCCATTCTAACTGAAGACGAGAGAAATTAAAAAACACAGATTAAGGCCATGGAAATGAGTTATTATAGACGATGTTGCCGGGTAACTAGTTTTTATGGAGTAAGAAACGGAGTTATAGGAGAGAAATGGAAATTGATTTAGATATGACACAATTGATTAACTATTTTTATGGGAAATAAGTCACAATTAAATTGAAAAAAATAATTTTATTAACGTTTCGACGCCCATATCGGGTGTCGTTATCAAAATACAAAATACTACTAAAATAAACAAAAATTTTGTTGCTGAGTAAAATATTCTTCTAATAATTTATTTAATCTGACTCATTTATATTGGCAATTCAGACATACATATACAGGGTGATTGATTAATAGGGTAAAGCTCAATAGCTCCGCTATAGTAATAGATAGCAATAAAAGTTAATAACAAAAATTTTAGCCACCTTTGAGCTTCACATTACAAAATTAGTTAGAATGTTACAGGGTGTTCGATAACACAGTGGCAGACCAAACTTATGTTTTTTTAAATGGAACACCCTATATTTTATTTTAAATTCGAAATCCTGTTAACTTCTCCATCACAAAAATAACTTGTTATGTTATACAGGGTATTTACAAAGTTATAACCAATTTTATATGAAAATCGTAACAAGTTCAACTCTCTGTATAAATAAAAATAAGCAAAACAACAATGGTTTATTAATACCATATTTTTAACGTATTGTCAAAATTTTCAAGAATGGTCGATGTTGCTAATTTTCTTTATATCAAATAAAGGGTGAGTCAAAACGCAAGTACATTATTTTCTCAGTAATTTTAAATGGAACACCCTGTATTTTATATCACTATTGAAAAGTACCATTACCGTACTTTAATTTTTAGATAACATTCCCTATGTCTAAATTTATTAGTTTTCGAGATATTTTCATTTTTCAATGGACCAGTAGCGTGGCCACCCAAATCACCAGAATTTAATAAACTGGACTGATTTTTTTGGGGTTACGTTAATAATGAAGTTTATAAAATACCTCCAACAACAAGTGATGAGATGAAAAATAGAATACAAAGTGTATTTCGATGTGTTAATTTACAAATGCTCCGTAGAGTAAGTAGCTCATTCAATGATCGTTTTTAGGCGTACACAAATGTGTTAGGAGATAATTTTGAACACCTTATGTAATTAAATATTTAAAATATTTTATTAAAAGTAGCTTCTAATTTTTTCAAACACGTTTTTTGCAAAATGTATTACTGATAAATTATGTTTCGTTCTTTATTTGTAACATTGTTACATTTATATACAAAAGTAGTGTTTAATGGTCTTCACAAAATATTGTATTTTGTGTTTGTGTGTTTTTTTGTAAAATTTATTACTAATTTTCTTTGTTTATTTGTTGCATTTACATAAAAAGATAGTTTTTAATTGTTTCAAAAATGTTGCATGTAGTGGTTGTGTTTTTGTTTGTAAAATGTATTACTAATAAATTATTTTTATTTCTTTATTTGCTACAGTGTTACATTGATTACCGGATTGATAATCGGTAATCTTCAATTGTCAATTCAGTCATGGCTTACTTAAAATTTAGATAAATTTAGACACCTAAAATAATTTGCTCTGAAAAATGAAAATATCTCGAAAAGTAATAAATTTGGGCATAGGGAATGTTATATAAAAATTAAAGTACGTTAATGTTACTTTTCAATAATGATATAAAATACAGGGTGTTCCATTTAACATTACTGAGAAAATAATGTACTTGCGTTTTGACTCACCCTGTATTTGATATAAAGAAAATTAGCAATATCAATAATTCTTAAAAATTTTGACAATAAATAAAAAAATATGGCATTAATAGACCATTGCTGTTGTGCTTATTTTTATTTATACAGGGAGTTGAACTTGTTACGATTTTCATACAAAATTGGTTATAACTTTGTAAATATCCTATATAATATATAACATTACAAACCTTTATATTTTTGTGATGGAGAAGTTAACAGGATTTCGAATATAAAATAAAATATAGGGTGTTCCATTTAAAAAAACATAAGTTAGCTCTGCCACTGTGTTATCGAACACTCTGTAACATTCTAACTAATTTTGTAATGTGAAGCTCAAAGGTGACTAAAATTTTTGTTATTAACTTTTATTGCTATCTATTACTATAGCGGAGCTATTGAGCTTTACCCTACTAATCAATCACCCTGTATTATACATTTTAAAGTAGAACACTTTAAAATGATATTGCCAATATTTATGAGTTCCGTTCCTGGGACGACTTTACTGAAAGATAGTTCATTCGATTACATGAAATCAACCCCAACTCAAGAATATCCGTCACAAAAAAAAATCATAGCATGTGATCTGTCTTTAAAAAGACAACCAAATGCAACGATGACAGTAAAATTCTCGCGTTAGAGATTCCATAGTAAATCACGAGGGAAAACCAGGAAAAAACCTCGTGATACTATCCCGTCATCGTAAGTATTTGGTCTTACATTTAATTTACTCTCAAGAAACGAATACCAAATTCTGACTTTAATATGTTTAATATTTTTGTTTTTTAATTTTTAACATTTTTGTTTATTTTAGTAGTATTTTGTATTTTGACAACGACACCCAATTTGGGCGTCGAAACGTTAATAAAATTATTTTTTTCAATTTAATTGTGGCTTATTTCCCATAAAAATAGTTAATCATAACAATGCCACAAGGAAATCGCTTCAGAACAACATGACACAATTGAAGCCAAAAGACTAAACTGGTATGGACACCTGTAGGGAATGTCTGAAAATAGATTGCCCAAAAAAGATAGAAAATGGACTCCGCCCACTAGAAGATGAAACCTAGCAATGCTGCTATGGGAGTAAAAAGCAAAGCTTTCGCTTTGCTGATGATGTACCTACATGCCAGTAGCACAATTAACAGTAAAAGTTGATTTCTCAAGTTTCCTAGAATGAAAATAAATGAAGACCAAAAACAATACATGATCATTTCAAAGCAGGAACGACAGCGAATAAGCCAAAATATTATTATAAATGATTATAACTTCGAGGTGGTCAAAGAATTCAAATACCTAGGAGCAACAGTCACCAACAACAACAAAGTAGAAAGGGAAATTTAACGAAACATGGACGCTACCAAAAAATGAATTGATCTATTGTTTTTACCCAATTTTGAAAAAATGTGAAAACTTTGAATTATCCACGTCCGTCTGTCCGTCTGTCTATCCGTCTGTAATCACAACTACTCCGTCAATACCAGCTAGAATGACAAATGAGGTGTCAAATGAAAGCTTATAATCCAAGGATGGTACTAAAGGTGAGAAATTAGACCTAGGTTGTCTGTCCGTCTGACCGCGAATATAACTCCTCCGTCATTATACCAGGTAGAATTACAAATGAGGTGTCAAATGAAAGCTTATAATGCAAGGATGTTACTAAAGGTGAGATATTTAACGTAGGCTGTCTATCAGTCCGACCGCGAATATAACTCCTCCGTCATTATACCAGGTAGAATTACAAATGAGGTGTTAAATGAAAGCTTATAATCCAAGAATGGTACTAAAGGTGAGATATTTGACCGAGGCTGTCTGTCCGTCGGTCCGTCCGACCGCAAATATAACTCCTCCGTCATTATACCAGGTAGAATGACAAATGAGGTATCAAATGAAAGCTTATAATCCAAGGATGATACTAAAGGTGATAAATTTGACCTAGGCTGTCTGTCCGTCCGACTGCAAATATAACTCCTCCGTCATTATACCACGTAGAATGACAAATGAGGTGTCAAATGAAAGCTTATAATCCAAGGATGGTACTACAGGTGAGAAATTTTAACTACTTAATTTTTAATTTTAATTTTAGCAAAAATGACTCAAAATTAGTAAATTCGTATATCAATCCACGCAAAGTTACACGAAGACTTCAAATAACGTCTTCCAGTTCTACTTTCGATTACTTTGGGTGAAAACCTAGGACTTACGAAGTCCAATTACTTGTTACTGTATTGAGAATGCAAAACCCTTCGATGTATATATGGCCCTCGCAGAGTGGGATATATGACTCCATTTGACAAAGTAAGACATGAAAAATGAGTCTAAATTCTAAAGAGAAAAAACATAGACAAAAGAGACTTATGAATAATAACAAACCTTTACTGGAATCAAAGAGCACAAATTGTAATAGTTAACGAATCCAGTCCAGAAATTGCAATCAGGAGAGGAGTTAGGAAGGGATGTATTATGTCTCCATTACTATTCAATGTAGGTTTATAGTGAATCCATTTTTGAAGAAACATTACTAGCAAACAAATATACAAACAAGCATACATTTGAGAGATGTACCAATGGAAAGGGTTGATAAATATAAATACCTGGGAACCAGAATTTCAGGAAATAATGATCAAACATCGGAAATAAGGGCCAGAATAGAAATAGCACGAAATAGCAATTATCTGCAACAAAGACCTTAGATTAGAACAGAAATGCTACGTGTTTTGATATTTGTTTCGTTCTGATGATTTCGTACGTATTCTTACGAATTCGTACGATCGGTTTTTCGTACGAACTCGCATCCAATGTAACCGCCGCCTTAGATACTATAATATTCAAAAAGGAAAATCTATTAAGATATATAAAGGTCATTAGACTAAGATGGGCAAGAAAAGTGATATGGAGTAGGGACAGCCGATTTATACACAACATGTTTTGGGAAAAGCTAGATGAAAGAAAGAGTTGTAGGATGACCTAGAAATAGGTGGGAAAATGCAGTCAGAGAGGAACTGGTGAGACAGTGGGAAATAGTGGCAACGAACCGAACAGCGTAAACGCAAGAAAGACTCACAAAGAGAAAGATTAATTTGTAGCATCATTGATGATGATGATTATTCATAGGACACCTGCATCATTGTTCTGAAGCTTTTTTATAATATATCTGTATCATTATATTTTTTTCAATTTTATTGGTAAATTTACATTTTCCACAAGTCATTGAGTTTATAAATAGTGCTTTATTGATGATTTTACTATTACGTATACTTTATGTTCTCAATAAAGCAATACGAAAAATAATTAGGCATCAAATAGAGTAACATAATCGATAATAACATGTTTATGTACTACTATAAACAAGATATTTCGGTCAGACCGTCCGAAAATTCAGAAGTTAATTTAAAAATTAGCACCAATCTAAATAGATGTTTAGCCCGATCAAAGAACAGTCTGACCTAAAAAAAATTAAGGTAGGATGAAAATTTGGGAATAAGTAGTTAAAATTGTCTATTATTATATAAGAAAAAGTTTACAATTATTCTATATCCCCTTTATTTTTCAAAAATTGGGAAATACCCCCTTCTCGGGGGTGAAAAAATATACATTCAAAATAAGTCCGGAATTGGATAAAATGGCTAATTCTAAGTAACTTTTGTTGTAGGGGAAAACTCATTACAAATTTTTTAAAGTGTTTAAAAAAAGGTATATTTTTGTTTTTTAAAAAAACTTTTAACATTAAAAGTGAGTTACGCTCAAAATATTGTTGCTCCCTTTTATTTTTTGGTAAAAAGAATCGCGAAAATCACCCCCTAATTAGCATCCCAAATAAAATTAATCGTTACCGCTTCACAAGTTACTTTGCTTATGTATTATTTATTTGATATGTAATTTTCATCGATTCAATGTGCTTATTTTTGAAAAGACTGTAGTTAAAATGGCTTGAACGAGTCACTAAACAAGAGTGTATGCAAATTTTGAATAGCCATAGCATAACCAATTTTTGTCTAACAGAAAAACAAAAATCCAAAATATTCAAAAAAGCAAAACGTACATTTTATTACTCTTTGAGATTTTTGGTATTACTAATAATTTTTAAGTTATTTTGAAAAAAAGGATTTTTTTTCAATATCTTTAAAACCAAATTTTTTCAAAAATCAGCACTTTGAACCAATGAAATTTACAGATCATATAAACAATACATAAGTAAAGTAAGTTGTGAAGCTGTAATTAGGGGGTGATTTTCGCGACTATTTTTACCAAAAAATAAAAGGGAGGAACAATATTTTGAGCGTAACTCACTTACTTTTAATATCAGAAGTTTTTTTAAAAAACAAAAATAAACCTATTTCTAAACACTTTAAAAAAGTTTTTAATGGGTTTTCTCCGAAAAGTGCTCCATTTTTTGGTTATTTCACGTTGAAATATTCGATATGAAATTTGACGAATAAGAAACTATTTTCATTAGCTACAACTCTGCTTCTACTCGGTACTACAGACTTCATACGTGCACCATTATTTCCACTTTTTTATAAGCTATATTTTTGCCAAGAATATTTTTTTCGATAAAATACTTACTTTTTGAGTTATTTGGGAAAAACCGTCCAAAAACATGTTTTTTTTTTGTTAAAAATGAAAATATTATTCACTCGCAACTCGCAAGTAACTTAAGTGTTCACTTAATGAAAAAACTCTATAGAACAAAAGTTGCTTAGAATTAGTCATTTTATCCAATTCCGAACTTATTTTGAATGTATATTTTTTCACCCCCGAGAAGGTGGTATTTCCCAATTTTTGTAAAATGTTGGAGATGTAGAAGTGTAAACGTTTTCTTATATAATAAATAATAGATACTTTCAACTACGTATCCGCAAATTTTCATTCTTCCTTTATTTTTTTTTTTGAGGTTTTCGTAAAGTTTTGTGTTCTTTGATCGGGCTATTATTGTAGGTATAGAAATCAGCGTAATTCATGGGTTCATTACTCTGACGAAAATGTTTAGCGCACAGACATTATATAGCGGGGTATTTATTTTCGTTCTGGTGTTATTTTAAAAACAAAATAAAAATATTTTTATGTTTATTGCTAAATTCTTTGAAGATATGATTGGTGATTATTTCAATTATTATTTAGATGGCCAACATTTCAGAACGGATATATTCTATTATTTATGTGGTTAGTGTGGGAGCTAAGTCGAGATAACTACTTGTCAAACGTCGTGGATAGAGATGCATCAAGTCAAACTAGTTTGATTTTATTCAACAAACTTGACTTGACATGAAAACCAAACTTTTTTTGTAAAAAAATTTGACTTGACTTGATTTCGATATCTTTAGGTTTGACTTGAAATCAAACTTCTTCAAACAGTTTGAAGTTTAAATATCATATTGCGCAACGTGTTTATTTCCAAGTCTAGTTGAGAGCGTACCGACTTTTGTTTTGATTTATTTGGATAGGCCTGAATCTGCTACTCCGCAAATTAGTTTGTAGTTCATATTAAGAAGTATGTGCTTGGCTTGTTTATTACGTTCGTTTTGAAGTGTGTGCTTTGTGAAATAATATCTGAACCTGAATATTTTTCGGCTCAGAACAAGTACCAGATCAAATTGAGTCTGATTTTGAAGGTACCCTCTCTTCCACTGCAAAAATTAAAAAGAAAAAATCTGTAGTTGAAGTAGAATTAATTAAGAAAAATCAATATGTACTGATTTATTTGATATTGCGGCAAGTGATTTCAAAACAATGAAAATTGAAAAGTGCATACTTGTATTATGTAAAAATAAAGAACAGTGTTATAAAATGACAATTAGTGAACTAATTCTTTAAGACGACATTGCAAAGTCGCAAAATATCATTAAACCTACTCTATCAAAAATATAATATTTTGTTGTTCCTTCATACATTTTTGTTAAAGGGGCCGTTCAAGTATCGTAACACAATTTTACAACCTCTTTATCCCATCTGTAGGTACCTTTTCATCTTTTGTTGTGAAGAAAGCTCCAGCTATTTATTGCAAACATGTGTTACTGTGCTTGATCTGGTTAATACAAATTCTAAGATTTTTTCACTTGAATACTATTGTCCTATTGTAACATGAGCGGAGCGTGAGGGGCAATATAATACAATCCAGGGGTTCTATGTAAAATATAAACGAAAGTTGAAAAGTTGGGAGATTGCGATTCCGTAGTTTTTTTTATTTAAGTTAAAAAACAATGTTATGTAACGCGCTGTTCGAACCCCCCTCCCCCGTATAACGCGCCGTAGCCTTTTACATGACCCCCTTCCCCAACTTCACCATCATCAGTAGCTCGACAACCCTTTTTGGGTCCTGGCTTGTTCTAGGATTTTGCGCCATGCTGTTCTGTTCCTTGCTTTGTTCTTTCAGTGGGTAATCTCAAGTGTTTTCAGATCTTATTTCACTTGTTCCATGTATCTAAGTTTTGGTCTTCCCTTTGACCTTCTCGCTACTGGTATTTGCCTCATTGTATGTTTTGGTGTTTCGGTCTCCAACATCCGTTTAACATGGCCCATCCAGCGCAGACGTCTGATCTTTATGGATGTTATGACGTCGGGTTCGTTGTATGCTGCGTATAGTTCAAAATTATATCTTCTGCGCCATACGTCATTTTCTTTCACCCCCTTATATATGTGTCTGAGGATTTTTCGTTCAAACGTACCTAATAAGTTCTCATCGCTTTTCGACAGTGTCCATGTCTCTGATCCATATAAAAGGACCGGTTTTATCAGGGTTTTGTATATTTTGCATTTGGTTTTTCTCGTGATATTGTTAGATCTCAGATGTTTAATTAGTCAATTTACTAACTTGCGTTACCCTCCCCCAACTTGGGTTACGTAATACTGTAAAGTGTGTTAAGCTTCCAAAGTAGATTAAATTACACTTGGTATGATAAAAAAACTATCCAACGAATTCTTTGTTTTAATCTAGTGACATTCAAATATAACAAAGTTATATCGATTAAACGAAACTTACCAGCAAGCAATTCTAAGCATACAGGAATCATTTTCAAAAAAATTACCCTATTTTGATTATAATCACTTCCTGTATCAAGATACTTTTATGTGGCACTCATTGTATTATTAATTTTCTTATCTTAATTGGCAACTAACATGTCAATCTCGACAAAAAAGTAAATCTATTAATAAATTATTTTTCAAACTGTTTCAAACTAGTTTGACAAACAGTTTGAATTTTCAAACCTGTACGATTGACCAGTTTGACTTGACTTGAATTATTTGTCAGAAGGATTGACTTGAGTTTGGCTTGAAATTAAGTCAAACTCAAGTCAAGTTCAAACATTCAAGTCAAACTTGTGCAACTCTAGTCGTGGAATAAACTCCTGATTATTTTTAAACCAAAAAAGAAATGAAGGAGTAAGCCAATTCGATCCACTTTCATATAGGTTATTCTCTTTAGTCTCCTCCTGGAAAAAGTGCTGCGTTAAAGCTACATAATATAAATAGAAAAGGAATTATATATCATAAGAAGCATCAATGCCTGGTGTTCGCTGATGATATAGCAATAATGGCGAGAAACAAACAGAAACTACGAAAAACTAAAAAATTAGAAGAAAAAGTCAGAAAAAATGACTATCTATTTGACATTAAAACAAAATACATGGACGGCACAGACTAAGGCCGATGCCGCAGTGCAGGAAGTTTGGTAGGATGGTGGATGGTAGATACCCGCCTGGCGACCATCCAGCTTCTTATACCACGAATAATACAACGACGGTAGCCGCAGTGGCCTCCCAGTACCATCTACCCATCCGGTGGTCCGTCTAAAATCAACGATGACGTCATATCTCTAATTTGGGACACCCTGTATAAATTATTATTGTATGTCAAAAAGAACAATTTAAAATACTAATCGACGGTCTGAGCATTTTTCAAAAAAAACAATTAGTATTTGAGATATTGAATTTATTCCAAATTACAGACTCTCTCTGTATACATATTGGCATAGAGTATATAAATACTATTATTACGTACATATACATATTCGGTACACTTATTTCGGCTAGCCACCAATGATCGGTTATTAGAATATCCCGGTTATAAGAATAATTTTGCCTGGCACGAAGGCTATTCCAATAAGCGGGTTCGACTGTATTAAGATTTGTAAGACTTTAGGGTATTTAGGGTTTTAAGTATTTAGGGTAAATGATAAACCGAGATGGCACTTGTATGAAAGATATAGAAATGAAAATAGTACGGGGAGAAAAAGCCACGAAAGCACTCCATGGAGTGATATGGAAGAACACTCTAACTAAAGAAAAAAGGATATTTCAGGGTATAGTGCTGAATATTACCCTACAAGAACGGAAGAATGGCTAGTGACAACAGTAATACGAAATAAAATACGAACAGTTGAATTGGAATTTATGAGAAGGTGTCTACAAATTACCAGGTAGGACAGAATATTAAGAACAGAGGAAATATGAAGCAGAATAGAAGTAGAATGCTCAATTACAAAAAAGTTGTGGTAGTAAAAGTAGAGCCCTGAAATGGTACGGGTATGTACGAAGAATGCCGGAGCACAGGTGGCCGAAAAGATTACTGGACTGGGACCCGCGGGGAGGAAGACGGCGGAGAGGAAGACCTGCTGTGAGATGAAAAACTCACATAGGAAATGCTACGATAGATAGAGACCTCAGAGATGACGACTGGGAGAATAGAGTGCTATGGAAGACGAAAACGGCAAACTCATAATGGGAAAAAGCCAAGAAGAAGAAAGTAATTCACCGAACTAGTACGGCTCAATATAAATAATAAATTGAATAAAATACTTTGTTCTTGGAAAAATAATCATTTTTATTAAAATTATAATTATTTGTAACAAACAAACATTAATGTTGAGTTATATTCGCGGTCGGACGGTCAGACGGACAGACAGCATTACGACGGACAATTATAATAATTATTACATGTACTTACGCTGGGCAATTTTCTTTGTGACACGGTGACAGGAAAATACAGCGTGTTTTATATGTTCGTTCATGGATATTCTTTCATTTTTCCGACTGTACATAATCTTGTTGAACGTAGTTTAAAGTACATAGTCTTATAAAATCCATTATCTTTAAACGCAAATAACTTGAAAACTACTTACTTTATCGCAATGAGACAACAGGATGTAATAAATATTTATGTAAAAAGTAACGAAGAATCAAAAGAACATGCTGAAATGATTATTGCGACAGTTGCGTAGATTTCAAGGGGGGAAAGGAGCGAAAAGGAAGTATATATCTCTACAACACGCATCTGGTAACAGCGGAAAACCATCTTTTAAGACTAGTTAAAGTACTCTAGAATATGTAAACTGTGTGTCAAGTTTGAACAAAAAATATTAAAAGGTGCTTTAACGATGGGCTAAAATCATTTTAGAACATTTGTAATAAAACACTCTGTATCTCGGTAAGGAAGAATATTTTATTTAAGTGTTTTGGATTAAATCTTCGTATTTTGTACTACGATTTCTTCAGTTACGATATGGACAATTGTTAATGAAACACCCTGTATTAAAGCTAGATCCACCTTCAACTGAATGGGGTGTGCTGTAATAAGAGAGAATAAGAGTTTTCATAAGTATCATCAGATTAATTAATAGATACAGTGGAACCTCGATTATCCGTCTCTCCATTAACCGTCACCTCTGTTAACCGTCAGGGTACATACAGACGTTGTATTGACTACATAAGCAAAAATTTTAATGTAAAAAAATAAAAAATAAAGTTAATTTGGTGTGTGATGAGGACACAAATGGCTATCCATTGCTGACAGATAAAGAAATGACCAAACAGATTCAGAAGCTGACACAGACTTGGAATTGGACTGTAGATATTATGTTGATGAACCTATTGTAACTGACAAAGATTTGCGTAAATAATCTAGAGAAGCTGCATCGCACATGCAATAATTCATCGAGTGGTATTCTCAACAAGAAGAAGCCAATAAAGTAGATTGCATGATCTTGTGCCGATTAAGAAATTCGGCCGTCGCAAAAAGTGAAGCAACAGTAAAACAAATAAAGATTTCAGAATATTTTAAATTGATTTGATTGTACGAACACAAATCCCTCTTATATTGTCAAACAAAACGTACAAATGAAATTTGAGAGTTGTACTATGAATTTTTAATTTTTTTTAATGTTCTGTTAACCGTCTTTTCGATTATCCGTCATACCCTTGGTCCGGTACCCTGACGGATAATCGAGGTTCTACTGTATAAAATAATATCCAATATTGAACTGGGTCAAGATTGTGAAATATCGAGTAACCAAATGTTTCATTGTTTTTCTTAATATTGTGTGCTAATTCTTAAGCCACGGGTGCTGAATAAGCAGCCCGTGTATGAATGCAATGACCCACATTGATTGTCAAAAATAATACAATGGGAGATCAGAATAAACTTGGTGTTCGTCGAATAAAGATGTTTCATTCTCCCTTAGTTACTTAACATTGAAAAGAACCTGAACTACTACAACCCTTAGCTCCCAGGGTGACGTACATATCAAGTTATATTAGATGGCGATCCTGCCAGGACTACAACCTGTCTCTTGGCATAATAATAAGAATTCTGTGATGCTACGTCTTCTTTGTCCCTTTTTATGATATTTAATTGTGTACCTTGAACAAAGGTAGGTGCAGAAAATTGGAAGCATTTGAGATGTGGTTATATCCGATATATATACTTAAAATCCCGTGGACTGTCCGGGTCACAAATGAGGAGGTCCTCAGACGAATGGAGAAGAACCGAGAAATATTGAGCACCATGAAATCTCGAAAGTTAGAATATTTCGGACACATTATGCGAAATGAATCCAGATATGCCCTCCTACAAGCCATCCTACAAGGAAAAATATTTGGAAAGCGAGGTCCAGGAAGAAGAACATCCTGGTTAAAGAACCTCAGAACCTGGTGCAATACAACATGTGTGCAGCTTTTCCGCACTTTTGCAGATAAGATAAAGATTGCAATGATGATCGCCAACATTCGTCACGGACAGGCACCAGAGCCGGATTTAAGGGAGGGCAGGCTGGGCAGCTGCCCGGGGCCCCCACATTTCGGGGGCCCCCACATTTCGGGGGCCCCCACAAAGTCCCAAAGATAAGAGGTTTATTTAAACAGATATTGGCAGGAGATACAGGAACAATGTATGACAAGTATAAAATGAAGAGGCGTAGGAGTGATAATATTGCATTGTTCATGGTTATGTTTTTAACCTTCCACCGGGTGAGTGTATTGCTTCGTTTGTAAATTCTTATCAAGTGATGAGAAGAGAATTTTGTGATAGGAAACATGCAGATGCAGATAGTAGGCTTATGGATCACGAAATGTCTAAAGCACACGAAAGAACTGGGCGTATTGATACTGAAGTAGCAAAACAGGCCGAAGAAATAAAGAATTATTGGAAAATGGTAACTCAAAGACTAATTTTAGTGTTATAAAGTTTATTTGTGAACGAGATTTAGCATTTCGCAGCGAAAAGGAGTTGTCGAGTTCATCACAAAATGAAAATTATTTGAAAATACTCCAGTTATAAGCTGAATATGATCAATTTCTGAAGCACGATATTTTAATAAATATTCAAATCCTGGAAGCGGACATGTCAACTATCTTTCATCAACCATATGTGAGGAAATTGTACATCTGATGGGTCAAAACGTATTAAATGAAGTAGTTTCAAGGATTAAGAAGTCAAAATATTATTCAGTTCATACAAATCAATTAAATGTGTTATTTCGTTACATAGAAGGTTTCACTCATGTTGAAAGGTTTACCATATTTTTGCCAAATCGCCGCCATAAAGCAGAAGATATATTTAATTATATAATGACATTTTTGCAAGAACATGATATCGATCTGAAAAACTGCAGGAGACCGTCCTACGTTAATGCGTCAGTTATCAGTGAAAAATACACTGGTGTTCAGGCTGAAATTATAGAACAAAAGGTACATATCCATACGTGGGTGCTCCGTGCTCGGTGTAGCTGCTTAAATGGATACGGCATGCGCTCCCCTACATATAAACAGCAAACCGGTTAAATCACTGGTTGGCGATCACCGACGTATCCACTATGTGGATCTGCTACACCGAGCACGGAGCACGCACGTATGGATACGTACCTTAATATCTTGGAGTTGTGGATTCCTTGTGTCGCCCACTCTCTAAATTTAGTTTCAAAAGCTGCAACTGAGTGTTATCATGCATTTAGCATAGCACAGCATTCTTTAATTTCTTAGAACTAGCCATATGTATTTTTCACTTCCTCTACATATACATAGATACAACTTAACAGAATGTTTAAAAGCTGCGTCTTAAAGCGACAGCAATACTGACCGTGCCAAAAATATTATTGTTCCTAAAAGAGAAAATACTACTAGATAGTCATGGAGGTAATGCCGCAAAAGAACTAGTTAAAGGTTATAATAATCAGATTAAAGGAGCATTATCCAAAATTTCGGAAGACTATCAGCAACAATTTAAAACTCATTGAAAATGGTTTGTTGCTTTGACGTACCTATAATCGAATGTGTTTACTGGAAACAGAGAGGATATCAGGGAGGACAAACAGCACAAGTCGTATTCTTCAAGATCCAAATATTGACCTTAATTCAGGAGTGGCAGCACTTAGATGACTTATACAAATTTTACAGTCAAGACGTGACAATTTTGAAAGATATGAGAACATCGGGAAGTTTCGAACTCAAAATTTTATCGCTATTATAGATTACGTCTAAGTCAGAGGCTTTCTGCATATGATTCCATCCATTTAAATTTTGGGTTTTTACATCATTTTGGAAAATTGGAAAATTTAACCCTGAATGAAATTGAAGCTCACGCACTAAAGCTTACCAACATTTATAGCAATGATTTAGATGAAAACTTATGTGTCCATCTGGTACAGTTTGTAAGATTCTTCAATTCATTTAAAGAGGAAATCAGCTTATCAAATATAAGCAAAGAATTTCAAATGTACCAACTGCTAAAAAAAAGAATATGAATGATGCTTTTCCAAATGTTGAGGTGACACTTTGTTAATATTTAGTTCTGATGCTAACTAACTACAGTGGTTAGAGATCATTCTTAAAATTTAAGTTAATTAAAAATCGACTTCGGTCTATAATGGGCCAAGAGTGTTTGACTCATCTCTCTACAATGAGCATTGGCTGTCTAAATGCAACTTATGTCCCACATAATCAAGAAATTTTCAATTAAAATATCTCGAAAAGTTCCCGGACTTTAACAATACATCTTACTATTATTTTTAATATTTTACAGTAGATAGTTACAGCTCTTGTACATTTTATTATTTAAAATTATATTTATAAAATATATTTATAAAAGTAGATCAATATTTTTTTAATGGTAGGACGTAGGGCCCCCACACCAATTCTGCCCAGGGGCCCCCACAGGCTTAAATCCGGCTCTGACAGGCACATCAAGAAGAGCCACAGAAGATCAGCCACACATTGAAAATTTTTCTTCGCAAGAAAAAAAGTGTTCTACCAAGTCAATGCACCGTCCGAAAAGATATGGCGAAAAGTTTGCCTGCTATTTTATTAGTTAGTCCCAGGACTTATAGGCTTATAGCTTGAGTCAAGCTATACATAGTACTTATGTCAACACTTTGTTACACTTTCCACTTCCGAATGTAACAATAAATATGACGATAATTCTAAAATAAGTTATGCGGCTATAAAAAATATTGAAATCGCCAGAAATAAAAGTATTTTTAGATTGTTTTGAGATCTCCTGTCAACAACCGAATATTGGAATTTTTCCGGATCTAAATCTTAACAATGAAAAAAAATAGATATGTACTACAAAAAGTAGTCTCTTAGATTATGTTTGTCAGATTACATCAATTACTATCGTGATGAACATTCATAATTATCATAATATTTAGAGTTGAAATTTTATTTATTTTTGTTTAATAACGTAATAAAACGTGTGTTGCTTTCTAGGACACTTCATTATTTAAAATTTTATTAAACAATTAAGTGCGTAGGCGCAAATTTTCGCGCCAATGTGTTTTAAATGCATTAATTTTTTTCGAATCCTAAGAAACTAATACCTAAGTATTTTTGAAAAATTTAAGCGCAGAATGAAAGATTACATTACATATTACCGAGGGCCGAAAGTCCCTTAGAATGACCAAAAAGTTTCTTTTGAATGAGATATTTGAAATTAAAAATCACACTAAATTTTCTCTTTTTTTTCACCCTGTAACTTATTAAAATAAACATAAGGTATAGAAGTTTTCAGGGGCTTTAGGCTTTCGGCCCTCGGTAATAATGCAGTCTTTCATCCTGCGTTTGAATTTTTCAGAAATACTTATTAGTTTTCTCAGGAGTCGAAAAAAATGAATGCATTTAAAACACATTGAAGTGAAATTTTGTGCCTATGCCCTTAAAAACTTATTTATTAGTTCGGCCGATACTTAGTAAAAATAATGCACTAAAAATTACTATCTCTTGAAGATCTACTGAAAATTTCGAAAAACGTTTTTAGGGCAGTTTCTATTTATTTTTAACTAAAAACATTTTAAGAATAAGATCCACAAATCTTTTCATCTTATCATTTCAAAATCATTTTGAAACTTGTGTCTCTTGACTCATTATACAAAGCAAATGTCTATAGAACACTGAACATTTTATTTTCTTAACCCTTAAAATTTGTTTAAAAAACAAATTTCGAAATGATGACTTTTTACACGAATTTAAAAAAATACAATGCTCTACGACCCTTAGAACCTGAGCTTTTTTTCATATCTCGATTTGACTATTTCAAAAACTGAATTTTTTGATAGGTGCTAGGTGCTTAAACCTTACCATAATCAAATTTTTTAATGTTTTTTTTGTGAAGTCCCAATGTGCCGTTCTAGATATTTTTTTCAATTTTACTTAAATAATTTTTTCAATCTGTAAGTTTACAAGGAAGTTTACAAAATAAGGAATCTTTTCAACTAAAAAAATTTTCAATTAAATATGGGATCCCTCTCTATAGTTGCACTTTAAACTTTTGACCATAGCTTAAATATGGCTTTGTAATACTTTTCTTCCCCAGTCATGGTACAAAAAATATATATCAGTTTTTTTCAATTTTTAAAAATAATAATTTACCTACGAGTTTTTAAGTCTAGAAAATGCGTATTTTGGCATTTTTTCGATTTTAAATCGATTATAACTCGAATACTATCAACTTTTGAGATAAATAAATAATCAGACCCTTTTGGTAAAATGACTTAAAATCATATAAAATGTTTGCTGGAGCAAAAGGTGATTGTTGGAATTTGTTTTAAAACACGGCTTAAACAATTTGTACCCAAAAATTTCGCCTGACACTCTTCAGATTTGTTTAAAGGGGACATTTTAGGGGTTACAAACGGGACATAAAGGGGAAAATTGTTAGTACGGGAGCGGCGGCAGAAGCTGAATTAATGTTTATGTCATTAAAAAAAGTACGTAAAAAAGTACTTACTGAATTTTTTTCGTCCGTTCCCTCGCCGAAGCTAAAGTCTTATGTCTCACAACAGAACAATTCACTTTGAGTACAGCCAGTTCCCGCGCAATATTCGAAGCATCACTCAACTCTCCCTTCGAAATGGACACTTCAAGTTTTTTCAACAACCGATTGATTTGCAGACTGTCCGTTCGACTTAAGTTTCTCGAAGTCTTTTCATCCTTTTTTACCGTTTTTGGTATATTAAAAAACAATGATAACTCATCGTTCCTCACCAAGTTAGCGTACATCTTGGCAGCCGACTGACTAGATTGGGAATATATGTTTTCGAAGTCTTTAGATTGCATCAATTTAAAGTCCTTCTTCATTCTTTGGTCTTCTAGCAAATTGCTTATGGTTGAAGCTGGTAGGTGCTGTTTTATAGCTGCTGTAGTTTGAGCAGAGCTGGACACTTTCAAAGGTTTAGGATTATCTGTTTTCTTAACCTTAATATTTTCATAAACTGTTGTAGTTGTACCAATAAGAATATCAGCCACTTTCTCCTCCTGAGTTTTTTCTTCAGTATTTTTATCGTCTATATTTTCTGATGTGTCAATAACTTCAAGTTTATTCTCTGTTTTCTCAGTAGCATTTGTTTCTTCTTTTGCATCTGCATTTTCGACGATAATACTTGCAACGTTATTTTTCCTTTGTGCTATTTTTCGTTTAGGCAAAGAATTTTTCATTTCTATTAACATTTTCTTCAGTTTTTCTTTTTCTTCTTTCTTTGTGTCTTCTACTTTTTCATCGCTCGAGCTGGACGCATTTCCTACTTTGAGTTTGTTATTGTAATTAACTAAAGCAGAAAATCCTATCTGCGTTTTAGATCGTTCAAAATTCATTTCAGTCTTTTTTGGTGGACTAGTTTCTTTAACAACTGTTTTTTCTTGTACATTACTTTCAGTTTTCGATGATGAGGAAAAATCATCAAAATATGGTTTAATGTTGGAGCATACGTGACATATAATCCTCCAATATTCATTTTCAACGTTACATTTTGGACAATGCCAACTTTTCCTCTCTAGCTTTGGAGTCTCCTTCTTTGGTTTAATAGCACTAGCACTTTCAGACTTCATTAAGGGTGAGTTTTTCTTATCTATCTCTTCCAGACGTTTTTTGTGACTTTCCAACAGAAATTCCTGTCTTCTTTTAGTTTCATCCAGGCTCGTCTGTTTATCTAACAGTTTGTCCTTTTGTGATCCAAAAACTCCTTTTCGTACGTTTGTTATAGCGTTAAATTTAGCTATTAAGTCTCTTGCGGATCGTCTTTTGGGAGATACAATCCACTCTTCTGGTTCCACTTTGGTATTTTTAGGTCGCATGAATTCTGGCATTTCTGAAATATTTGACTTTGATATAGCCTCGTATTCTTTGTTTTTTACTATTTCGTATGCTTCTCTGTCTAGCTCGCTTATATTTGTAAGAAACGTCATGCCTGATTTCCTTTTGTCTTCTTTTTTTCGATCTAATTTTGCATCCTCTAAAGTTAAATCCAGGGAAGAATTTCTAGAGAATTGAACTTCTGGAAGTATTTCGATGGGTTCGTATCTACTGTCTGTTTTATCCTTTTTTATCTTCTCGGCTAAATTTCTTTTGTACCACGCTCTTGGTGATACAGGAGCTTCAATTATGCTTGTTCTTGCTGACGAAGGAGCGAGCGTTGTGTTATTCTGATTCGTCGTAGTATTTGGCATATTTAATTCTTTAACAGGTCGCAAGATGCCGTGATCTAGTTTCAATGAATCGTTACAAATGATTCCTACGTCTTCGTATACAGGAGCATCAGTCTTTTCTTTACCAGTTTTCATCATTTTTTCTTCTATGGTCGGCGGTTGGGGAGCTAAGCGCTTTTTTCTTCGTAAACTAGCAGTTGAAGTTTCGTCTGGAGGAGTTAGTAGCTTGTTTCCAGGGGGCTGTGGGGCTTTTCGCTTACCTTTAACATGAACATACGCACCAGCTTTTCGGATTTTTGAGGATTCACTATTGGTTCTACGATGCACTACCTTGTTGATCTCTTCTTGGGTTTCTTCCATAACACCTCTCGTCATAAGAGGCAAACTTTTGGAGTTTTCGATTTCTTCTTTCTTATTTTTGGATTTAAGTAACGAGTCTCTGTTGAAAAACAAGTTATACTTCTTTCTTAGCGTGAGATTCTTGTCTTTGTCGCGTTCGCGTATTTTGTCGCGTTGTTTCAGTCTTGCTTTGTAAGTGTCCGTTTCCGGTCCGGGGGTTATGCACTTTTCCGACACACTATGCTTGTAATCACCGGGGGCGATATAAGAGAAAGAAGCAACCGTACCGACACTATGAGAAGAGGTTAAACTATCACAGCTACTTGAGTGAGATATTTGTAGATCCGTATCTATAGATTCCCGAGACGTGGAAGGCTTGAACCATTTTAAGAAAGCAAATAGACCACTATTCCGTTTGGAAGTATTCGAGATTGGATCACAGCCAACATTTTGATCAGTGTTTTCTGGGGGGAGTCTTTGTTTGAAGCTCATTATTTGTGATGGTCATGTTCCTTGGAAAACAGAAAATGCCATCCCGGATCTAAAAAAAATAAAAAATATAAAAGTTAAACTACATAAGTAGACATCAACACGTGTCTATAATAATTCACGAGTGTATCGTACTATTTTTAGGTTGCATCAAATCGAAGCTGATTATATTTATTGAAGCAATTGTAACGTGTAAAAAGGGTAACGTACTTACCTTATGGGATCATTTTTGTTGAAAAGCATGGAGGTGTTTCACTGGTGAGGTTAAAATTATGAACTAATGTGTGTATTTTAAGAGTTTTGTGTGTGCGATGCTAAAAGTGAGCGTTGTGCGCCAGATCGCGTCTCGGGGACTTGAGTTAAATTTAGTAGATTAATAGTTCGGGAGCGTCCGGTTGTCAAATTGGTTTTTTTCTTTAATTTTCTGTTTTGTTTGTTTACAAAATGAAACAAATATGTATCAACGTGGTTGAGGAGCGAAGAGAATTTTCTTTTGTATTTCGACTTCCTCAGCTATAATTATCGTAATATTTTTAGGTCTCACTGAGAATGTGTTTTATTTTTAAATCATTTATACGATAGACATCAAAAATATTCCTACTAATTATTGGACTTATTGATAATTAATTGCTAGCTTTCTGTTTTTTTTTCTTCCGTCTTTATAGGAGACAATATTTACTTATTTATAGTACACGACAGGCTAACACTTATTAAAAAATGTTCTTCTTCTACTTCTTCCTTTTTATTAGCAAATCTGCTTACGAAATTCTAGTAGCCTTATGAGGAGGCAGTAGCCTTGTGTAGCAGACTAAGGTCTGGTAAGCCTAACAGAAGAGTCCCTGGCCCTCCAGGTTGGGGGTTGGGTATGAGGCTAACTCCCTCATCCCGCAAAAACCTATTGTTACGAAATCTCGAGATAAAAAAGCCGGACTGAATTCAAGACGGCGACCTAGGCACCGAACTAAGGACAATGATTTAAATATCAGTACTTGGAATGTAAGAATAAACATGTATAGGGCAGCGGGACTGAAGCTGCTCCAAGATCAACTCCTAAAATATAGAATAGACATTGCAACCATTCAAGAGATGAGATGGACAGGAACCGGCATTATGCAGAAAAAGAACATGATATTTATTACAGCTGCAACCCAAACCGACATGAGTTCGGAACCGCGTTCCTAGTATCAAAGAGAATCAAAAAATGTATTATTGGTTTTAAAGCCATAAATGATCGATTATGTTTCAACAAATTTTCCAACATATGCCTGATCAACGTGCACATTGATGCACGCGCCAATCGAGGAAAAAGACGAAGAAATTAAAAATCTATTCTACGAAGACCTTGAAAGAGCATACGATAACTGTGCCAAAAACGATATTAAAATGAGCATTGGCGACATGAACGCCCAGATAGGAAAAGAGATATGCTACCAAGATTATATTGGTAAACACAGCCTTGGTTACACCACAATTGGAAGCACCACAAATCAAATTGACCATATTATAATTGACAGAAGGCACTTTACAAACCTACAACAGTTTGAAAGTTTTACGAAGGAAATTGAACAATGGAAAATGCGAAATACATAAATTAAAAAATAAAAAGGCGAAATAACACCAAACAGAGAAGATCTACTAAATATCGTAGAAGAATTTTATTCGGAACTATATAGGAGCCAAAGGCTAAATCAAAATAATCTGAGGGAAGCGGTTTCAAAGAAAATAATAAACCAAGGCTCCGAAATACTGCCAGAGATAACCACTAGTGAAATCCATCAAGCACTGAAAAAAAAAAAGAAAAATGGAAAAGCACCAGGCGAAGATGGAGTCGTAATAGAGGCCATTAAAAACGGAGGCCACATTCTTATAGGTAAAATAAAAAATCTCTTCAACTTATGCCTTCATCAAAAGTCGATACCTACCTGAAAATGGAAAAACGCAGTAACAATACTTTTGCATAAGAAGGGAGATAAGACAGACTTAGAACATTACAGACCCATTAGCCTGCTAAACCACTTATACAAACTCTTTACAAAAGTAGTGACATCAAGAGTAGAAAAGAAGCTAGATTTTTACCAGCCAAAAGAACAAGCTGGATTTCGATCAAACTTTGGAACAAACGACCATCTGCAGGCAGTAAAGTTACTAATTGAAAAGTCAATAGAATATAATAAGCCCCTTGTCCTAGCATTCGTGGATTTTCATAAAGCCTTTGACACGATAGAGCTGGATAGCATTTTAGAAGCTCTAAATGAATGCCGCATTGACTATCGTTACAGTACACTCATCTATAATATTTATAAAGAGGCAAAAACGAGTGTTAAGTTACATGATAAAACCAAATAAATAAGCATAGAACGCGGCGTAAGACCAGGCGACACACTCTCGCCAAAACTGTTCATAACTGTTCTGGAATATGCCTTTAAGATGCTCAACTGGGACAAAAAAGGGATCACAATAGACGGAGAAAAGTTAAATCATCTTCGTGTTGCAGATGACATAATCCTTATCATAACTGATGACCTAGGAGAAGTAAAGGAAATGCTAAATGAGTTAGATGCTATCTGCTGTAAAATAGGCCTGAAAATGAACTTTTCTAAAACTAAATATATGACTAATCTGATTCCTAGTGGACAGCTGATTATACGTGAACAAGAAGTAGAACTAGTGGAAAAGTACATTTACTTGGGTCATGAAATTAGAATTGGCAGAGATAACCAAACATGCGAAATAAAAAGAAGATTAACTCTTGCTTGGGCAGCCTACGGAGCTCTGAGAGACATATTTAGGAGCAGTATATCGATCGGTTTAAAAAGACAAGTGTTTGATCAATGTGTGCTGCCGGTAATGACATATGGAGCAGAGACACTGACTAACCAAGGCAACAGCGTCGAAAATGCGGGTTGCTCAAAGGCGTATGGAAAGATCCATGCTGGGTGTAACCCTACGGGATAAAATAAGAAATAAAGAGCTCAGACAAAGAACCGGTATCGCAGATGTTGTAGAGCGTATCACCAGGCTCAAATGGAACTGGGCAGGACACGTCGCCAGGCTGAAAGATTCAAGATGGACACGAAAGCTGATGGAATGAAGACCAAGATAAGATAAACGCAATAGAGGAAGGCCACCTACACGATGGACAGATGATATCAGGCGGATTAGAAAAAACTGGCAACAATCAGCACAAAACCGTGAAGTGTGGAAACAATTGGGGGAGACCTATGTTCAGCAGTGGACGTGAATTGGTTGGATGATGATGACTTTACAAACCTAATGAACATCAGAAGTTACAGAGGCGCAAATATTGACTCGGCCTATTTCATGGTAGGGGCCAAGTTACGACAAAGAATTTCCAATGCCAAAAAAGAAAGGGGTATGAGACATGTAAAATATAACTTATATATGCTAAATAATGAAAACAGAGAAACAGTTCCAGTCGCATATAAAAGAAATCCTAGAACAGAACACACCTGGGACCTAGGCAGTCGACCTGTCAAGTACGGAAATGTGGAACAACTCCAAGGAGGCTCTGAAATTAGCAGCCGAAAGCACATTGGGAATATCGCGAACCCAAGAAAGAGACGACTGGTTCGACCAAGACTGCAAAAAATTAACAGATGAGAAGAACGAGGCATTTAGGACCACGCAACAACGGAAAACTAGGACAACAATAGATAGATACAAAAACTTAAGGAGGGGGGAAAACGCATACAAACACAAAAACGAGATCGGAAAATGACATATTAAAACGGCTCGAAAACCATATGAGTCACGGAGAAACAAGAAAGTTCTATCATCAAATAAGTATTATTAGAAAAGAATTTAAACCGAGAATCAACTATTGTAATGATAAGGAAGGTAACTTACTTATCAACAAAGAGGATATCCTGCTACGATGGGCAGGGCACTTTCGGGAGTTGCTGAAGGGGAACCTACTAACAACATAGAGCTGGAATACCGAAATGAGGAACTCTTGGAACCCCTCTCGGTAGAAGAAGTCAAAATATCTGTAGAAAACCCTAAGGAACCACAAATCCCCAGGCAGCGATGGCTTCCCAGCAGTGTTATTTAAGCACGGTGGAGAGCAGATCGCCAAGGTGATGCAGAAATTCTTTGTAAAATTTGGTCTGAGGAGCAAATGCCTGAAGAATGGAGCTTAGACTGAAGGCGGTATAGAACATTGATAGTCCCCGTTCTCACATATGGATCAGATGCATGGACGCTAACTAAAACAGATGAATTCGCTCTATCGATTTTTGAAAGAAAGGTGCTATGCAATATATTCGGAACGCTCTGTGAGAACGAAATATGGAGGCGTAGATATAACTTTGAACTGCAGAATATCTATAAGTATACGTTTGGGGGAAAAGATATTGCCACTATAATTAAGCGAAACCGCCTGCAGTGGGCAGGACATGTAGTCCAGGCCCCTGAATCGAACATGATAAAAAAGATTCTAACAGCGCAACCCGTGGAAATGAGAAGACGGGGTAGACCAAAGCTGAGGTGGATGGACAGGGTAACACAAGATGCCGAGAAGATCGGAGTCGGCAACTGGAAAATGCAAGCAACGGACAGAACAGAATGGCGTAGAAAGCTTGAGAAGGTCGAGGCCCTCTAAGGGATGTAGCACCAAGATGATGATGATGTGTGCGATGCTAAAAGTTTTTTTCTTTAATTTTCTGTTTTGTTTGTTTACAAAATGAAACAAATATGTACCAACGTGGTTGAGGAGCGAAGAGAATTTTCTTTTGTATTTCGACTTCCTCAGCTATAATTATCGTAATATTTTTAGGTCTCACTGAGAATGTGTTTTATTTTTAAATCACTTATACGATAGTTATCAAAAGTATCCCTTCCCCTTCTTCGCACATATTGCCAAATAATTGAAACAATTTAATATTTATTTAACTTGTTAGCTTTCGGTTTTCTTTTTCCGTCCTTATAGGAGACAATATTTACTTATTTATGGTGAACAACAGGCTTTGCAGACATAAGGCAAAATATAGGCAAAAAAAATTTAATACATACATTTAATATATTTATGTCTTCTTCTTCTTGAGCCTGTTTGCATCCACTCCTGGACAAATGCCTCCCCATGAGTTCTCTATTCTTCTCTGTTCTTGCTGTTTGGTGCCAGTTGCTCCCATTTTTGCTTTGATGTCGTCTAGCCATCGTTTTTGTGGTCTTCCTCTACTACTGTACTCGCGTGGTCCCAATGTACAATGTTTCTTGTCCACCTTTCGATGTTTTGTCGTGCCACGTGTCCTACACAGTTCCATTTGTGTACCAGAGTCAGAGATCTTCCTCTAGATCTTTTGCCCGCTACGTTACCTTCAACTATAATTCGTTCGATGCCTTCTCTTTTTCTAGTTAGGTATATTAGTCCAGAGAAATAAGATTTTTCTCGTGACACATCCCCCTCCAGGCCGAAACCAAATTTTTTGAGTAGATAGTATGGACATCTATATTAATATAACCTAGGTATATGTTTCCTGCAGCCGAATTTGATGATATACATAGTTATAAACAAATGAAGATCAAAAACGGTAAATTTTCGCTTTTTTCGTCTATTACCAAAAAGTGAAGCATTCTAAACAAATTTGAGAATAAGAAACTCATAAATCATATAAAAAACTTCAATATGTTTATCCTTATTTGTTGCTTAGAAAATTGCAAAATAAGTCATAAATTTTGAGATTTTATAAATGTTCGCATAACTCATGTAAAAATTTTAGAACCTTCTTATTAAACGAAATGCTGAGACTTCTTGTGCTTAAATTATATTTTAAATCTTAAAGCAATTGGTCAAATAGTTTCAAAGTTATTTAATTTGTTTATATCAAATTCATTTTTTTTCAACACTATAAGTCAGAAAATTATGAGGTTACAGTAATACTTCGGACAGTTTATGAAAGAAGAACATTCATACTAGTAACTTAATTTAAAAAAAAATGACAAAAAGTAATTTTAAACAGTCTAAAATTATTTTGCAAAAACATGTCGATTTTTTGCTTACTTATAAACAATTAGAATAACTTTTTAACCGTTACCCGTAGAAAAATTATTTTTTCATATTTAGAAAGACTGAATTTTTATACACATTTAGAAAAGGACAATTAGGGACTAAAATAGCCCCCCCGTGTTTTTAATTCACATGTTCTTGCAAAATAATTTTGCAATATTTAGAATTATTTTTTGTCATTATTTTTTAATTAAATTAATAGTGTAAATTTTCTTCTTTCATAAACTCTCCAAAATATTACTGTAACTTCATCATTTTCTGACTTATAGTGTTGCAAAAAAAATAATTTGGGATAAATAAATGAAATGACTTTTAAACTGTTTGACTAATTGCTTTTAAATTTAGGTAATGATTTAAGCACCAGAAGTCTCAGCATTCCGTGTAATAAGAAGGTTCTAAGTTAATTTTTACATAAGTTATGAATATTTATAAAAACTCAAAATTTATTATTTGTTTTGCTATTTTCTAAGCAACCAATAAGGATATACATATTCAGCGAACGCCACATTGAAGTTTTTTATGCGATTTATGAGTTTCTTACTCTCAAATTTGTTTAAAATGTTTAACTTTTTGGTAATAGACGAAAAAAGCGAAAATTTACCGTTTTTTGATCTTCATTTGTTTATGCAGGAAACATATAGGTTATTATTATAGATGTCCATACTACTCAAAAAATTTGGTTCTAGTTTTTATGTTGTTCTGCTAGAATTGAGTTATTTGTGCGGTGTGCGGTCCATATGGTATACGCAATTATTGTACCGTAGACTCACATTTCAAATGCCATTATATACGCTTCGAATCGGCTTTTTTGACCGTCCAATTTTCTGAAACAGGTTTCCACAGGTTTTCCTCTATTTTTCATTCCCCGATTTGTGCCTTCTCTCCAACCAAGCCGAGGTATTCCCCCTTTCCCTCTACCATGATGTTGTCATAATAGGACTAGTTTTGGAAGTCGATCCTCGGGCATTCTTTGGACATGTCCATACCATTTGACAGCCTAATAAGACCCGATCTAATAGAAAACATGAAAAACCTAAATATCCCAATGAAACTTATAAAGCTTACGAAAATTGGAAGATCGACGGAAGCAATAATAATAGATGATGGCTTCACTAAGAGCAGTCGCGCTCACTGCTGTAACGTAAGTAGTCGCGCGTAGAGAAAAAATCTCACAATATAGATTTAAATACGAATTCAAATCAAATTTCTATTTTATAATATTTTTATTTACTTCTTATGTTAAAAATATCTATTTCTAACAACTTTATAGCTAGGTAGGGGAAGGACGGGGAAGATGACGCAGCGTCTAAGATGACGCACCTCTGTATTTTATCAAGTACTTCACTAAATTCAGTTTTTATACCCGTGGCGCCCTCCTTTAGAAACTACTATTACTTTAAAACTTCATCGGTCAGCTTTCGTACTGTTTAATATCTGTGAGGCAGAGTAACGCGATACACGTTGATTTCTTGTTATTTTTGACACTGCGAATATTAATGGTAAGTTGTTTAAAAATGGTTCCATTGGATTTTCTTCATATTCATGGGAGTAGGTGATATTTATTTTCAGTTAGCGAGGATTTATCTGTTAAATATTTGATGATGGATAATTTTGATAACCATTTTTTGTAGGTTATGCTGAACAGGCTAAGTTGACGCAGACTGCGCCATCTTTGCTGTTATAGTGCGTCATCTTTGCCTTTTCAGTTCATTACCTTAAATAACAATGGAGTATAGAATATTTATTATTTAGTGTCTATTTTGCATTTTGAGGCATCTTTTTCTTTTTTAGAAATGGGAAAATATATACGAAAAACACAGAGAGGATCATTTTCTGCAGCAGCTCTTAATGCAGCATTGAATGCAATTTGTAGAGATGGTCGTAAAATTCGGGAAGTGGCAAGGGCATTTTCAATACCAGAAGCTACATTGAGGAGAAAACTTAAGGTTAAAAATTTATTAAAGGAAGTCAAATCAGAGTCTCTTGGTAGAGCCCCATTGTTTTCGGCACATCATGAAAAGGAGATACTAGATCATGTTCTCAAGCTGGCCAATTTATTTTTTGGTATCACTTGCATAGAGCTGAGAACCATGACATTTGCTTATGCAGAACGCAATGAAATTAAACACAATTTTAATAAGAATAAACAAATGGCTGGAAAAGACTGGTATCTAGGATTTATAAAACGAAATCCTCAAATTTCCTTGAGAAAGCCAGAAGCTACAAGCATTAATAGAATAACAGCCTTCAATAAAATAGAAGTAGACCGCTTTTTTAAAAATTTGGAAACAGTGCAAGAAAAATATAAATTTCTGCCAGATCGCATTTACAATGTTGATGAAACCGGTATATCTACGGTTCCTAAAGAATCATGTAAAAGACTTGGACCCAAAGGAGTAAAGCAGTTTGGAATCATTTCTTCGTGGGAACGAGGGAAGAATATCACGGTAATAATGGCGTTCAGTGCCTCCGGTAACTACATACCTCCATTATTTATATTTCCCAGGAAGAGGATGAGCCCACAGCTTCAGAAAAATGGACCAAGCGGTGCGATTTACAACTGCACGGATAATGGATGGAGTAATACGTCTATGTTTTTATTATGGCTGAAGCATTTCCAAAAAAAAGTCCTGTCTAGTCCAGATAATCCCGTGCTGTTAGTATTAGATAATCACTCGAGCCATATTTCACTGGATATTTATAATTACTGCAAAGAGAATGGGATTATATTGGTTAGTATTCCACCCCACACATCCCACAAATTACAACTTCTTGATGTGTCATTTTTTTCTGCATTAAAATATGCGTATGGTCGCCATTGCAATTCCTTTCTAAAATCTAAGATCAGCAACTCAGAGTTTGAAGATAAAATTACTCCATATGATGTCGCCGAGATTTTTAAGTTAGCATATGATCAGGTGGCAAATATTGATAAGGCCGTTTCTGGTTTCGGAACGTGCGGAATTTTTCCGTTAAACTCTGATAAGTTCACAGAAGATGACTTTTTTCCTGCTGATAATTTAAACAATGATAGCTTGGATAGAGATGTTTCTCCTGAACCTGCACCTCAGGGAACACCTCCACTAATAACAACACCATCTATAAGAGAACCAGAATTACCACGTCCATCAACCAGCCGACAGTCTCCTGAAAGTCGTCACACAACCCCCACAAAACAAAATGAAATAACCAAACGTCCACATATTTCTCTTTCACTTATTTCTCCAGTTCCTTTGCCCAATAAAAAAATTAAAAGAAAATATGGACGACAAAAGCAACATTCTGAAATTCTAACAAGCACCCCTTTAAAAGAATTCTTAGAAGAAAAAGAGAATACAAAAAAAGAAAAACTGGCGAAGTCGGAAGAAGGAAAGAAAAAAGTAACCAGACAAGTATTGGTTAATGATGCAGGATTAAAACTAAATAAAAATAAAGGGAAAGCCAAAGTACAAAAAATAATCAAACAAAAAATAAACAAAAAAATCTTGGAGGATAGCGATACTGAAGAAAGCGATTTTGATGAAGAAGGTCTTTGCAATGACGATGAGATGGATGACATAATCAACGAGGGAGGTGAAACTGATATCTGCATATTATGTGGAGACTTCGGCAAAAAGACGGAAACATGGTTCAGATGCACAAGTTGTGGACAATGGGTGCATAAAGAATGCAGTGGAGCCAAAAGTCCCGAAAACTACATTTGTGACTTTTGTTAATATGTTAAAAAAGCTTTGTTTACATTTTCTTACTTTCAGTATTAAAAAATAAATTTTCTTTTCATATCACTTGCGCTTTTAATATAGATACCTACATGCGCCATCTTCACCATCACTGTGAGTCATCTTTCCCTCGGTGGAAGGTAAGATGCCGCAAAAGCGTTTTTTTTAAAGCCGCATAAAAAATACTTCCTTTTATTGAATTTAAAAATAATCCTAGAAATTGGTTATAGAAATGTCCAAATTACAGGCTCGTAGCATTCAAAGTTAGCTTAAATATTTTTTACCCTTAAATAAAATGTATTTTGCTTAGGTGCGTCATCTTCGACGTCCTTCCCCTAATTGGTTCTCACCAAAGCCATAAATTTCACAAAAAAAAATAAAAAAAAAATTCCACGCATTACATTACTACGATCTTCCTAGAGGCACTTACGAGTGGAAAGCAATGTTGAAAAATTTTTCATCGATTTGTCACGGAAAAGGATAAAATGTGAGATTTCTTCTCACTGCTCCCGTGTTAAAGACATACCTATATTCTGTATTTGTGTACAATCATGACCACAAAAATAAAAAGTACTTAATAGTGTTACACTCGACTTATTTGAACACTACACTTGAATTATTGGATAATTGTGATAAAAAATTATTAAATATATTTTTTAGATATCCTTTAAATTAATATCCTTTAAAACTTTTAAGATTTAAAATAAATCTTATAAATTGCACAAAAATAATCTCTTTTAACGGTACGTCACTGGAGACGGAAATAAAAATCTGACATCTAACATCTGACAGCTGGGTCGCCATTTGCAAATTGAAGTGATTTCTTCTTTCTTCACCTTCCATACCCTTATTCCCTTTGTTTCTTAAAAATGTTTCCAGGTTTCCATTTCCACCCACTTCCCACTTGCACTTTGGTTATTTTATATTCTAAGGATTTCCCTTTGTCTTGTGGATGTCAAAATATCAACTGTATTCAAAACTGAAACACATAAACAAGTTTATAAATAATAAAATGGATGTAAAGCAAGAATTTAGTAAGGAGTCCTGTAAATTAGATGATGCTCTTGACGCTCTTGTGGATGGCTTTAAATGTGAAGTTAAAGACGAATTCAATAGAAGTGCATATGACACATATGATTATTTAGACTTAAAGGAATGCCCTATTAAAACTGAAATAGAACAAGATGAAAATAAACTGAATGCATTTGAAGAAAACCAAAAAACTGAAAAAGGTTAGTATGAGTTAACAAGATAAGTAACAAGTCTTCTTCCTCAGTTTTTCCCTGTTCAGGGCTCACTGTACCTTACTCGTCTTTGCCACTCATTCTTGTCCATCCTCATTTAAACGTTTCTCTCAAGTCCTCTACCACATAGTTCTTCCATATTCTCCTTTTCTTAGGTTTTCCTCTACCTCTCTTTCCTTCAACTTCTAACAGATGTATCCTTTGTCCCACACAGTTCTCATTTCTGTCTGATGTGACCAAATCATTCCTGTCTTCTTGAATGTTTTTTTAGGCTGTAGTCACCCCTGCTCTTTCTCTAATTATGTAGTTCCTGATCAAGGTTCATAAATAGACAGGTTGCATGGTAACTTTCCACCAATCAGCGTCGAGAATCTAATGGCGGGAGTGACGTCACCCAGAATGCTGCATTCAAATTCATTCACTTCACTCATTGAAATGAACTCGGAAAGTAGGAATGTATTGAAAATGTGTATATTTAAAAAAAAAATACGTTTGGATTTCTAATGACTATTTATTTCATATATTCTTTAAAAAATGTGGTAGATACCTGTAGAGTTACAAAAATCATAGAATATAATTGCAATTAAATACATGCAGTAGAATAGCATTACTACTTAATTAAAGCAGAAAGAGATTCTTTCTTGTATATATATGGGACTAAATCATTCAAATATCCTAGGTATATTAATAATGAGTTGAATACAATTTACTTTTTTAAATGATTTTGAGTAGGTATATAATAATTTTGAATTGGGGATAATGCATGTAGTACATTATTATCAATTCCTCCTAACATGTAAACCATGGTGAAAAAGAGATTCAACTAAAGATTTATGTATCAAAATTAGTAGTTTTCCCTTAAGTTTAACATTAGAGCATCTGATTACCTTAGGTACTGGATTGTAATATCCAAAACTATTAAAACATTATGATTCCATTCAATAGGTACCTGTGAAGTTTTACATTAAGAGGATCGGTACGTATTTTCGGCTGCAATGCTATTCAAATGGGGATTCATTTTTTTTCAAATCCTGAGAAAACTAATAAGTATTTTTGAAAAATTTAAACGCAGAATGAAAGATTACGTTATTAGCGAGGGCCGAAAGTCCCTGAGAACTTCTATAATGTTTATTTTAATAAGTTACAGGGGTGAAAAAACTAAGAGAAAATTTAGTGTGATTTTTAATTTCAAATATCTCATTCAAAATAAACTTTTTATTTATTCTAAGGGACTTTCGGCCCTCGGTAATAAGTTAGTCTTTCATTCTGCGTTTAAATTTTTCAAAAATATTTATTGGTTTTTTCAGGATTTGAAAAAAATGAACACAATGCCGTGGTAATATTTTCCAAATCTGTCTTTGTCTTACAACGCACTCAACCGAATATAATATTGTCAGCGTATATTGTCAGTCAGACACTGACAATCAGTGACAATTTTAAATATTTGACATTGCATCGGGAATATTTTGAGAAATTGATTAAATATTATTGATATATAGTGTATTTGATAAATAATTGATTTAAGACGTGAACCTAATAAAAAGTTATTTATTGTGTATTATTTGTGGAAGATCCAAGCAGAGAATACATCAGAATCATCAGATATATCCTGTGATCCAAGTATTTTGTTGTTAGAGATGTTCAAAATTGTAAGCGTTCCAAAATAACAACATATTATTAAAAAATCACTTTAACACTTTTCCTCTTTTCTCGATTGATTATTAGTTTTTGTTGTACAAATAAATTATTACAATCACTGAAAACATAGTTAGTGAAAAAATTATCACATTTATTAACTGAATTAATAATTTGCAATTATAAAAATAACAGTTATCCAAGAACATTCAAAAGCCATCTCTTTAAATTAATTATGACATTTTCAAGTAGAATGACATTCTAGTAATGTTTACATATTCACACCAGTGTGAATTTTACTACACGTAATTTGCCGTGTAAAGACAGAAAAAGTAGAGATACACGTAAAATATTTGCGAATTATGTACCCATAGCCTTAACAGTAAATTATAAAAAAATACAATTTCAGTGCAATAAAGGGAATTTTCCCCATTTTATATATTCATTTAGTTTATAATTGTTTATTCAAACGATCTTCAGATGGCTGCAATATTGGTTATAATTTTATGTGAAACATATAATAGATCTATTATCTATAGACTTAATTAGATATATTGTTCAATAAGTCTAAGATGTAAACTTGATGTGAAGAACTGCAAGAGACATTACAGAACTGTAATGTCTCTATACAAGAATGTCCTTTACTATACAATACAGCAGAAAGAAAATCCAGTAAGTAGGTACTTAATACAACCACATTAAAATGTATCTTAACACTTGTAAAAGAGTTTTGGGTTTAAGTTATTATACTAAAAACACTTAATGATATCTATAGATACATTATATCTCAAGATATAAACACAAATTAAAACACTAACCATATTTAATAACAAAATATAGCCTCCAAACCACGTATCCTATTATGTTTACAAACAATTCGTAAAATTGATCGTCTGGGTGACGTCACGATGACAATATTTCATTTGTCAATGTCAAAGTTACCATACAACCTATGGTATAGGGACCTTGGTTCCTGATCTTATTCTTTTTCTTCTTCTTGTAGTACCGTCTCCTATCAGAGGTTGGCTACAATCACAGCAACTTTAACTTTGTTGGCTGCAGCTCTGAACAATTGATTGAACTGCACCCTTACCACTCCTTTAAATTTAGCAACCAGGAAATCCTTCTACCTCCCACATTTTTTTTTCAAAGATTTTTCCTTGAATTTGAATCTTAGCAGGCAGTACTTTTCGCCTCTCATTATGTGGCCTAGATATCCAGTTTTCTCGTTTGTATTGTTTTTATGACTTCATATTCCTTCCCCATCTTCAGCAAAACATCTTGATTTGTTACTCTTTCTGTCCATGGTATTTTCCACATTCTCCTGTAGTGTAGCACCACATCTCCAATGCCTCAAGGTTTTAGACATTTATCTTTTTCAGTGTCCAAGCTTCCATGCCGTACAACAATATGGAGAAAGCATAGCATCTTAACATTCTCGTTCTTAATTTCAAATTTATGTCCCAGCAGCATAGGAACTTTTTCATTTTAATAAATGATTATCTCACTATTTCTATTCGCCTCTAAATTTCTCTTGTCTGGTCATTAGTATCAGTGAACCAAATCCCTAAATATTTGTAGGATGTAACTCTTTCCACTTGCTTATTACACTAGGTCGATCCACTGAAAATTTGGTCATTTTTGATGTCTTGAATTTCCTAAACCTGTTGTCTGATTTAAGTGATTTTTTTAAAATGTTATAGCCTTATTAAATTTATCAACAATATCAGTGTAATAATATTGTTGCTAGACAGGTCATTGTATACCGGGTGTACAAATCAAACTGTTTTTTTCTTCAAGTTCGCATCAGCCTGTGGACTATTCTAGCATTTATAAAATACTGAAATTAAAAACCAACTATGGGGGCATTCAAGTATTACGTAACGCAGCTTGAAGGGAGGGGGTCTTGTAAAAAGTTACAGCGCGTTACATGGGGGGAGGGGGTTTGAACAGCACGTTACGTAGCATTCTTTTTTAACTTAAATGAAAAAAAACTATGGAATTTCTGTAAAATTTTTGTAGTAGTGCCTGATCCATTGCCGATAAAGTCGGAACTGCTGTGAAAAATTTTGCATGTTGCTCTGTATTTCTTCTTTATTTCCTGTACTCTGTTGAAATTTGATTTGGATTTATCAACACATACAAAGAAAAGATGAATATGTGGTTAAATGAAATCACAATAAGGTTTATTAATGCAGTACATGCAGAGTAGTGCACCCTGAATAAATACATTAAACTAAAACTTTTAGTATATATAAATAACAATTTACACAACATTAATGTGATACTTACTGCCGAAAGCACATATTTTTCTGCTCTGTTAATGATGTACAATTTAAGTGTTATTTATTAGTGTTTAATGTGTTGTTTTATATCAAAAAATCCGTAAAACTTCAGATCCTATTAATCTGTAAGTTATCTTTCATTTTTATTAGTGAATGTTCCAGAAATTGCATTTATTTGCAATTAGAAGCACATATTCTCCTAATTGAGTTCAATAAAAACTTAAGTACTCTTCATAAAAAGTTATCAGTACTTCTACAAATAATATATATTTTGAAGATAGGTCAGTGCTTGATCTAAATTTTTAAATATGTCATGCACAAAATGTTTGTTGGATGTCAAGGGTGGTGAATATCGGGTTTGTGATGGTTGCAGTCAAAATATTCATCATCAATGTGCCAATCTGACAGCATCAGAAATCAGGGTGTTGGAGTTGAAGGGTAGAAGAGTCCTTAAACTTTTTTGTGAATCCTGTGAGGATGGAATTAAAATGATTCCTATGATGAAGAAACAAATAAGTTCTCTTGAACAAAAGGTGGAACAACTTATTGATAAACTTAGCTCACTAGAGCTGCAAAGTACCTAAGTGAGCTTCATACTAATTTGGCGGATAGGGTTTCAAAAGGTGAAAAAAATCTTACCATTAGGTACATTCGTGGCGTACCAAAAATAGTAATCCAGAAAAAAACTGAATTCCAGGGGTACCTCCCACATTGTGTCTGATGAACTAACAGTATATTATCAGAATGTTAGAGAAATTAGAACCAAGCTTAGTGCTCTTGAAGAAAGTGCTGCTACAACTGACTATGATGTGCTCATATTTACTGAGTCGTGGTTGTGTGATGGTATCAGTAATGACGAATTGGGACTTTTAGATTTTAATATATATCGAAAGGACCGCTCTCCATTAACTAGTGATAAAGTAATTGGAGGGGGTGTCCTTATTGCAGTTAAAAAATGTTACTCATCGAGGTCTGTTCTGTTACCACATGTTCACTTGGACGAACTGTTTGTTGAAGTTTGCACTCTGAATGAATGTTATATATTTGGTACAGTTTATCTTCCTCCTAATTCAGCCTTAATATCATATGAGAATCATTGTATTAGTATAGAATCTGTCTGTAACAATTTTCCTGAACACGAGTTCATTCTAACAGGAGACTACAATCTGCCAAATAGCGAATGGTACCATGATAAAAGAGGTGTCTTTAGTAATAATAGTAACACTGCTACTGATACTTTAGTTCAGGGGTGTCAAACTCAATTTTGCAGAGGGCCATATATTAAATTCAGAATGTGTCGGCGGGCCAGATTCAAATAAAAAAAAATGTACTGAATTATTATAACATTTTATTTAATAGTATATTTATAATATACGGTTGTTAAAAATCATATCAAAGTTATAAAAGAGGGTAATTATTTTGAGCTCGAGGATCCAGATACCTGACTTCTCTTGTTTTTGACAAGCTCATTGATGTCAGGTATCATATTCGTTGTATTTATTTTAAGAATTTATTGGAGATGTTCATTTGTAAGTCTTGTGCGATGTTTGTTCTTATTTATTTTCATGACGGAAAACATCTGCTCACATAAATAGGTGCTACCAAACATGCACAGAATGCGTGCTGCATGCTTTTTTAATTCCGGGTAGTTATCCAAACTCTTGAAATATTGTGTATAAAATGTAAGTGCGTTAACCTCTTTAAATTTTTCTTTCAAAATACTGTCCGATTGAAGATCTATCAACTCCATTTGCAAATGAACTGGTGCCTGTGAAGCTTCAAAATTGAATGGATTGTTGAAAATTGGGAATTCCATTGTGGAAGTCTTCAAAACGATTGTTGAATTCCGTGATAAGATTTTGCAGAAGTTGAGAATATTGATCCAATTTTTTTTGATCCACTGTGCCAAATGATTTTAAATGGGGGAAATGATCCAAAGTTTGATTTTTTACCTGATTTTCCCATAGCCTCAACTTTGTTTCAAAGGCTTGAATACATGAGTACATTTGAGTGACAATCAGATTTTTACCCTGTAACTTTACATTCAGATCAGTCAAGTGTTTATTCATATCTACCAAAAAGGCACAATCAACCCACCAGTCATTGTCATAATCAATTGGGTTGCCTTTTTCTAACATGAAAGCTTGAATAGGGTCACGTAATGCAAAAAATCTTTCTAAAACTACTCCTCGACTGAGCCAACGAACTTCGGTGAAATAAGGGACATCAGAAAACTTTTCGTCCAAATCTTGTAAAAACTGCCTGAACTGTCGGTGATTTAGTCCTCTGCTCCTTATAAAATTTACTATTTTAATTATAGGTTGCATGACATGGTCCATTTTTAAATGTTTGGATGCCAATGATTCCTGGTGAATTATACAGTGAAATCCCACAAAATTTCCTGATGTTTTCTGTTTTAATTTAGTTACAACGCCCGAATGTTGGCCAACCATGGCAGGAGCACCATCCGTAGTTGTGCTGCTAAGTATATTCCAATCGAGTCCATATTCTGCCATCAAATGCTCCAATGCAGAATAAATATCATTTGCTGTTGTAGTACCTGTCAATGGAACGCACTTTAATAGTTCTTCAGTTATTTCAAAGTTACTGTTAATACCTCGTATAAAAACAGCAAGTTGAGCTGTATCAACAGTATCAGTGCTCTCATCAACAGCCAGTGAAAAGTTTGTAAATTCCTTAATTTTCTCCTTCAGTTGAAGAACCAAATTTTGAGATAAATCATTTATTCTTGAAGCAACAGTGTTTCTTGACAGCGAAATATTTTGAATTATTGACTTTTGAAATGGAAATGAAACATCGGCAACTTTCAACATACAGTCTTTAATAAAATCACCATCAGTGAAAGGTTTTGATCTCTTCGCGATTTCTAATGCAATAATAAAACTTGATTTCAGGGCATCTTCGCTCTCAGTATTAGCTTTAGTAAACATCGATTGTTGACCTTGAAGTTTAGATTTTAAAGATGACAATCTGTCCATTCTTATTTTTTCAGTGTAACAATCGAATTTTGATTTATGATTCGTATCATAGTGTCTCTTCAAGTTAAACTCCTTACAAACAGCAACTGTTTGATTGCAAATCAAACACAGTGGTTTACCTTTCCATTCTATGAAAAAATATGCATTTTCCCATTTAGACTGAAAAACTCTACGTTCACTATCAACTTTACGTTTTTGTGACATTATGCCGAAATCGTAACAAATATGGAACTCGACACAATTATGGATATCGCACACGCACGACACAAACAAATGTACAATACCTTCTCAACCACTACTTCGCAACTGACTCACGTGACACGTCGACGCACTTCTTTTATATCGATAAGGAAGGTTCTAGTCTAGACTCGAAGCGCATGGAAGATTCTATTGTTCTCAACAAAAATAATAGGGTGTTTCCGCTAAGAGATGGTGTTACTGTCTATCTCTCTCGCTTGTCTAGGCACGCGCTGCCTTTGAAATGACATAAATGTAGTGTAGTGTACGCATTTTAAAACTTCCGTAGAGCAATCGAGTGAAGTCTAAAAGCTCTAAAAAACATGATTCTTCTTTCTGTGACACATTGCGATCGCGGGCCGTATTGGTATGGCCCGGGGGCCGGATGCGGCCCGCGGGCCGTATCTTGACATGACTGCTTTAGTTGATACTTTTGCATTTTATAACCTATTTCAGCTCAATCACATCACAAATTGTAACGGAGTTTTACTTGACCTAGTTTTTGCTAATGATAATGAAAATGTAACAGTTGAAATTGCTAATGATATTATTTATTGCCTTGTGATCGTTATCATCCTGCGTTATCTATTTCTTTAGCTATTAAAGAAAATGGTAATGGATATTTAACGATGTGAAGAGTAACTATAATATTGTCCTGCTTTTTGTTGAAATTAAGTAGTAATAACAGTGAATTATTAGCTGTATTTCAACCTACATGTGGCTAAAAACCTACAGTTTCAGTTGTAAGTGATTTTGTGAAGGCAGTGCAATTGTATTTCGAGAAATCAGCGCAATTATTTTGGATTCTACATAAGAGGTTCTGTTTTTGTTATCAGGTTCTGTTTTTTATTATCAGAAAGCAATTAACATCTAGAACTGTGGCTGATAAAGCTAATGGTAAATTAATTAGCACCAACAATCGTTTTGTTAATAGTCCAGTGAAATTTTAACAATTTCGGAACTTTCATTATTGTTTTCAAGTATGGCAGGTGGATCCTGTTATAAATGCAAGACATCATGCATCTTTAAGGAATCAAGAAATGACCTATTTGGGTATCCATGTGACATCTGTAAGCGAGTAATTTGTAAAAATTGTTCATCTATATCAGCTACTGAAATCCGAGCAGTGATAATGGTAAATAGAATTGTGCCGTTTTATTGCCCTGACTGTGCTATAAACATTGTCAATTTAACAGATTTGATAAAGAGAATGAGTAATTTGGAACTGGAGATTCAAAAAAATCAGAGAGACGACAAAGATCAATTCTTGAAACTAGAACAACATATTTTAAAATTGGAAATATGCCATAATGATAGCGCCGAAACTGCTGTTAGAAATAACGTGATTGCTTCAGACATCGATGCCCTTAAGGAGGATATTATCAACTTAAAGAGTGCAATAGAGGATCTGACCGTAAATGGACTGAATACTGATGTTCCTGCCTCAAGTAGTAACAGCAAAGTTTCCGAGGATTCATTGGTTTCTGAACTCCAAGAACGATCCAGGCGATCAACCAATATCCTACTTTTTAATGTTACCGAATCCAACAATGACATGGAGGCTGCCACAGAAATTCTCAAAAAACTTCACCATGAACCTATTCCTATTCGCTCCGCCACCAGATTTGGCAAAAGGAATAAATTTGGCTGTAGGGCTTTAAAAATCACGGTTCCAAGCAGCTATGATGTTCAAATGGCACTCAAGGGTAGATCCAAATTAAAAGGTAGTAAGATCTTCATATCGAGCGATTTAACTAAACTACAAAGGGAACACGAACTCAAAATTAAGAACGAGCTGAAGACCAGAATCGATAATGGCGAAACTGATCTAAGGATCAAATACTTGAATATAGCTTCAAAAAACTGAAAAATCTAAAACTCGATACTGTTCCTCCCAATGACCACAAAATCAGTGTTTATTACCAAAATGTATGTGGCCTTCGGACAAAGCTTGGCAAGTTATTGGAAAATACTCAAGGATGCTTTTATAATGTTTTGGTGTTTACGGAGACCTGGCTAACTGAGGGAATTACCGACGCAGAGCTGAACCTAGCGGACTTTAATGTCTACAGAAGTGATAGGTCATCTTCAACCAGTGCCTATTCTAGAGGAGGAGGCGTTCTTATTGCCGTATCCAAGCAATTGAATAGTAAGCATTTGCCATCTTCACTTGATATCGAGCAACTGTTTGTAGCCATTATCAATGGTAACGAAACCATTATTCTCGGCACTGCATATTTTCCCCCAAAAAGTGACTCTGAGAAATTTTCCATCTTCAATGACAATGTTGACAACACAGTCAACAATTTCAATCCATCCCAACTATGCCTTTTGGGTGACTTTAATCTGCCTAATGCATCGTGGTCCCATGACAATTTCAGTTCATCAGCCACATTTAATCACCTTGCTACTCCTAACGAAAGAACATCCATTGAGATTATCTCAAATCTATCCTGTCTGCATAATCTATACCAGATTAACGTTTGCCCAAATACCTCTAATTCTTTATTAGATTTGATACTGGTCCAAAATAAAGATATCGCCGTTGTTGAACCTACAGACATTTTAATCCCTCCTGACCAATATCATCCCCCACTGGTGTTTGAACTACCCATAACTACCAGATATAATGAGGGACTTTTACTGGAGGGTTACTATCATGACTTTAAATCAGCAAACTTTTCTCTAATTAAAGGCTATCTCGATTGTGTCAACTGGGATACTTTAATGATTGGATGTTCAGTCGATGAAATGGTTAACATTTTATATGATATTCTGTACTCAGCTATTGACATCTATGTTCCTGTTAAAAAATTCTCTTCTAGAAAATTTCCTATCTGGTACTCTTCGGAACTAAAATCGTGTATTATTAGAAAGAAGACAGCACACAGGAGACTTAAAGAGTCCAAGCTGCCAAAAACCAGTTACCTTTACAAACAGTTCTCAGAGCTCCGATCTCAGTCCCAGATACTTGCCAAGCGTGACTATTTAAACTTTACATTGTCTACTGAAAACTCTCTTCCCGGCGGTCTGAATAAGTTTTGGTCTTTTATCAATAACAAAAGAAAATCAAATGGAATTCCTTCTGAGTTATCTCACAACGGTAAAACTAGTTCATCTGGTAAAGATATTGCGAATTTATTTGCTAATTTCTTTTCATCAGTTTACTCCTCTGTTGTTGTTGATTTCCCCGAAGACATCACTTCTTCACCCTTAAACCCATCATCATGTAAACTATCTATCTCTGACATTTACTCTAAATTGTGTAACCTCAATCCTTCTAAAGGCCCGGGACCTGATGGCATCCCATCAAGCTTGCTCAAGTACTGTGCATTTAATTTAGCTCGGCCATTATTTCTCATCTTTAACAAGTCTTTAGCTAGTGGAAGCTTTCCAAATGTTTGGAAGACCAGTTTCCTATTGCCCTTACACAAAACAGGTGACAAAAGTCTTGTGTCCAACTATAGACCTATATTAGTATCCTAAACTATTCGAATCACTTGTCTGCGATTTCCTTACACCCTCCTTGAACGGTGTTCTATTGGAACAGCAGTTTGGTTTCAGGCGCCATAAGTCAACTGAACTCAATTTGCTGACATATACTAACTTCTTACTGAACGCCTTGAACGAAGGACTACAGGTGGACGCCCTGTACACCGACTTCTCTAAGGCTTTCGACAGAGTTAATCACAATATTCTATTAGAAAAATTGCAGCGATTAGGGATACATGGTTCACTTCTGCTGTGGCTTAAGGAATATCTTCTGGACAGAAAACAAATCGTCAAGCTCTACAGCTATTTTTCCTACGAAATAGTTGTCCCTTCGGGCGTACCGCAGGGATCTCATCTTGGACCTTTGTTGTTTAATGTTTTTATTAACGATATAAAAGACTGTTTCCAATATGCGAAATTTCTTTTATTTGCTGACGATGTTAAGTTTTACTGCCACATTAGGAATCCACTCGACTGTTTAAGGCTTCAGTCCGATTTGAATCGGTTGAATGAATGGTGCAGCAACAATGACATGGTTCTCAACTCCTGCAAATGTTTTCACATTTCATTCACGCGTTCGAAAAGTCCTATCTCTTTCACAAACAAAATAGGTGATATAAATATCACAACAGTCACATCCATAAAAGATCTTGGAGTTACACTTGACTCTGGACTATCTTTCAATATTCATATAAGCAATATCATCTCAAAATCGCTTCAACTGTTAGGTTTTATTAAAAGATGCTCCCAAGACTTTAAGCAGTTGAGATCGTTTAAACTGTTGTACTGTGCAATGGTGAGGCCAATCGTGGAATATGCATCTTGCGTCTGGTCACCCGCCTATGAGACATACAACTGTAAGATTGAAAGGATCCAGCACCTATTCCTTAGGTTCGTCGCATTCAAAACAAACCGTAGAGACTGGAATTATATGGATCTTGAACTAGAACTTAACATTGACACCTTATCAAGCAGACGGAAAAAGAAGGACATGTACATGTTGTATAATATTATAAATTCAATTCACGACTGCCCTGTGCTCCTGGAGGAAGTAGGTTTACATATTCCCTCCAGAATCACACGTTCAAGATCTACGTTTCATACTCCCATCAGCAGAACTAACTTCACTGCAAATTCTTTCATCTCGAGGGTTTCTAGACAGGCAAATGCTTGCTCCAATTGTGTGGATTTCTTTGCGGATAGTTCGCGATTTTTAAAAACGCTAAAGGATTGCACCCTCTAGTTTTATGTTCTTGAATATTTGAAACTTGTGATTATATATCTTTACCTGTTATTTTTACTTTTTGACTTGCTTTATTGTCGTAGTGTTTATTGTATCTTATTGTATTTTACGTATATTTGTAATATTTTGTTAGTTCTTCATATCTTCTGTAATGTTTTATTGCAATGAGCTTTGGTCGTAAATATATATAAATAAATAAAAATAAATAAATAAAATATGCCCAAGCTTCAATATGATAGTTTTGCCTTCAATTTTAGGAGAGGAGACTATGTTGCTCTTAATATGTATCTTGCTAGTATCTCCTGGGAGAATGTTTTAGGTATTTGCAGAGATATTAACGAAGCCACGGAACTGTTCTACTCTATATTGCAGTTTGGTATCCATTGTTCAATACCACGTGTAAGATTAAAAAATCCCAAATTTCCTCGTTGGATGACTAATGACCTAAAATCATTAATATTTAGGAAAAAAATTGCTCATAAGATATATAAACAAACAAATTAATATAAACAAATGTCATAAAATGACGTTCTCGACGAAAAGAAATCCAATTACATTCGTTTATTATATTAATAACTTGCCATTAGCCTCTAAAAATGAAGTATCAGATTTGGGAATCTGGTTAGACACCAAACTGTCATTCTCATGCCACATCAATCAAGTAACAAACAGGGCGATGAAAGTACTGGGATTTATCCAACGCACATCTGTAGACCTGTCTTTGTTCACATTTAGAAAACTTTATTGTGGTCTCGTTAGGCCTATTCTAGAGTTTGGATCAGTTGTATGGTCCCCATCATACAACTGCTACATTGAACATATTGAAAGAGTCCAAAATAAATTTTTGAGGGTAGCAGCTTATAAGAGTGGATACAGGAGAGAGGAATATGACTATCAGTGGGTAAGAGATAGTCTAAATTTACCAACACTTGAGTCAAGGAGGACATTGTTAGATTTATGCTTCCTACACAAAGTTATTAATGCTTTCATAGATTGTCCTCAATTGATATCACTTTTTAGTCTTAAAGTTCCTAGTAGAAGCAACAGACAATCAGAAATCTTTTCAGTGCCATTTCACCACACTAATTTTGGTATAAATGAACCGACTACACGATTGGTTCGGAGTGCTAATAGCCTGCCAAGACAAATGGATATTTTTGACTCCAAAATTGGTTTGTTCAAAAAACAACTAAGGGGTATCTTACAATAAGTTTGTTGTAGTTCTGTATTGTTCTTGCAATATGTTTGTTTGTATTATTCTGATGTGTTTATTATTTTAATAATTTATTATTGTTGAGGTGTAACTTGTAAAAGTCTTGTTGTGTGTAAAACTTGTAAGTGGATGCCGTAAATAAATAAATAAATAAATAAACAAATTCTTGGGACGGTTATCTACTTTTCTCTTCCTTGAGAACCAAGTGCAAAGAATTAAGCAGGTCATGTCATGATATTTATATAAGTCAAACTGAATCTAGAATTAGTTCAAACGTAAAGCACTTTTGGAATTTCGTTAACAGCAAATGCAAAAATAATGGTCTACCAAACACTATGTTTCTTGGAAACACAGTGCTTAATAATGGTGCGGATATCGTTAATAATTTTGCGCAATGCTTTCAAAATATTTACAGAGCAAATGATGATGATTTAATACAGCCCACCTTAGAATATGAAAAAACAGTGAGTCTAAATTCTTGTAATGTATCTATTGAAATCATATTTGAAAAATGAGCCATTTTAGACATTTTTAAAGGCTCTGGACCAGATGGAATTCCACCCATACTATTAAAAAAATGTAGATGTACTTTAACCCGTCCCTTATATTTTCTGTTTTCTCATTCACTTGATTCAGGTATTTGTCCAAGTTTGTGGAAATCTAGTTTTATTGTTCCTATTCATAAATCAGGTGACAGGAGTAATATAGCTAACTACAGACCAATAAGCATTCTTTCTTCTATTCCTAAAATTCTAGAGAGTATAATATGCGACTCTATTAAACACCTTTATGCAATGTACTAATTGAAGAGCAACATGGTTTTCTTTTAGGTAGATCAACTTCTACAAATCTTTTACTTTTCACGCAATACATAGCTGATGCTCTGGAAAGGAGACTACAGGTGGATGCTATTTATACAGATTTCTCCAAAGCATTTGACACTGAATCATAAATTGTTGTGTAACAAGCTTAAAGCTATTGGATTTACGGGCAATCTGTATAACTGGTTATGTAGTTACCTAACTAGCAGAATACAACTTGTTAAAATTAAACACTTTCAATCTAGTGAAATTTCCGTAACATCTGGTGTTCCACAAGGAAGCCACTTAGGGCCTTTCCTTTTTAATATATTTGTTAATGACATTAAATATCAAATTAACTCTAAATTTCAGCTATTTGCTGATGATTTAAAAATCTATAGAATTATCGAATCTGTCTCAGATTGTGAAAAACTTCAAAATGATATTAACAAAATTATGGTGTGGTGCAATTGGAACCAAATGAGCATTAATGTTGGAAAATGTCACTTTATTAGTTTCTGTAGAAGAATTAACAACCTCTTTTATAATTACAAATTAGCTGAAGAACCACTGAAAGTTGTATCAACTGTAAGAGATCTAGGTGTTCAATTAGATTCCAAACTAAATTTTTGCGCTCATTTTGATTATGTGAATAACCAGGCATTTAAAATGTTAGGCTTCATTATTAGAACTTCTAGATGTTTGCATAACATTAATTCCATCAGACTGATTTACATTTCCCTAGTTAGATCTGTTCTTGAGTTTTGCTCAGTTGCTTGGTCACCCACTTATGAAGTCCATATAGCCAAGCTTGAAAAAGTCCAAAATAAATTCATTAAGTACTTAAGTTTTAAATTACACAAACCTTTAAGTGACCATTCCTACTCAGAAATTAGAAATAAATTAAAACTTTCTTGGCTATCTTCTAGACGGATGTATGCTTATGTTTTGTTTCTTCATAAACTACTGAATTCAAAAATTAATTGCAATGATCTACTGTCTCTAATTGACTTTAATGTTCCTTCTAGAGTTACTAGAACATCCCAAAATTTTGCAATTAAACATCGCTGCAACTTTGGTAGGCATTCTCCGCTGAGTAGAATCATTCTAAATGGAATTCTAAATAGAATAGACCTTGATTTGTTGCTGTGCGCTTCGGAAAATGTTTGTAGACAGTGTTTAAAAAAAATTTGTAATCTTATGTGATTTATATTTGTTATTTACTTTGTATTATTTTAATATTTGTTTTTTCTATATAGCTGCATCGCCAATTTTTGTCATACATATTTACTTTATCTTTATATTTATTGTATCACTAGATAATTATAATATTTTGTGTATATATTAAATTGGGTGGTATCCCGTTAATAAATAAATAAACAAATAAATAAAAAAAAAAACAATTGCTAATCTTGTTGAGATTGGTATTGAGTTTCTCATGTTTGATCTTTCTTCTCTATTCTTGGCCCTATCATATTTATTAATAGTTCAAAATCACTTTTTGACATTCTTGTAAAATTTTTGAACAAATAATTGTCTAGCATTATTTCCATAGTTAAATTACTCATTGTTTCGCGTTTACTTAGAAAAGCCGTATCCACATTTTCCATTTTTCTATTTATGTATCGTCTTAGCACGATTAAGGACGCAACAACTGTCAAGAGAATATTCTCGAGAACGAGAATATTCTGACGCAACATTTTTAATTTTACTTTTTTTAATATAACACTACGTGGAATAAAATTTTTAATTGCTAAATTTTATTTAGAATAGAACATAAAGTACAAAAATATAATAAAATATTTTGAAGTAATTCAAACGGTATATACAGTATGGTGCAAATGAAAGGAATAAATTCTTTATTTCGTAAACCGGCGACTTTAAGGAAAAATCCCGAAACAGGTCGATTTTTATTTTTAAATTATGATATTTTGGTATATATGTCATACTAGTGACGTCATCCAACTGGGCGTGATGACGTAATAGATGATTTTTTTAAATGGGAATAGGGGTCATTTGCTAGCTCATTTGAAAGGTTATTCAATTCTCTATTCAGCAATATAAACCTTTACATAGTTATTTATACAGGGTGTCCAAAAAATTGTTTTTAAATTAAATTATTTGACAAAAAAAGAAAAATTTATGTAATTTATTTAATTCAAAATACATTTTATTGCTGTCAGAAATCAGAAAAAAATGTTTATATCACAAATAAACATTGCTTTTTGCTTAAATTAAATGTTCAAACTTCCAAGAGGCATTTAATCGAAAAGCAATGTTTAATTGTGAAATAAACATTATTTTCTGTTTTTGGGCAACAGTAAAATGTATTCTAAATTAAATAAAGTACATATTATATTCTTCTTTTTTTTTGTCAAATAACTTAATTAATTTTTTTGGACACCCTGTACAAATAATTATGTACATGTTTAAATTACTAAATAGAGAATTGAATGGCCTTTCAAAAGAGCTAGCACATGACCCCTATTCCCATTTAAAAAAATCATCTATTACGTCATCACGCCCAGATGGATGAAGTCACTAGTATGACAAATATGTTAAAATATCATAATTTAAAAATAAAAATCGACCTGTTTCGGGATTTTTCCTTAAGGCTATGGGTACATAATTCGCAAATATTTTACGGCTATCCCTACCTTTTCTGTCTTTACATGGCAAATTACGTGTAGTAAAAGTCACACTGGTATGGATATGTACATATTACTAGAATGTCATTCTAACTTGACAATGTCATGACTAGCTTAAAGAGATGACTTTTGAATGTTCTTGGATAACTGTTATTTTTTGTATAATTGCAAATTATTAATTCAGTTAATAAATGTGATAATTTTTTCACTAGCTATGTATTCAGTGATTGTAATAATATGTACCTACAACAAAAACTAATACTCAATAGAGAAAAGATCAAAAGTGATTTTTTAATAATATATTGTTACTTTGGAACGCTTACAATTTTGAACATCTTTAAAAACAAAATACTTGGATCACAGAATATATCTTAATGTATTCTCTGCTTCTATCTTCCATAAATAATACACAATAAATAACTTTTTATAAAGTTCACCTCTTAAATCAATTATTTATCAAATACATTGTATATCAATATCATTTAATCAACAACTAAAAATATTCCCGATTCATGTCAAATAATTATTTAAAATTGTCACTGATTGTCAGTGTCTGACTGACAATATTCCATTCGACTATGTGCGTTGTATGACAAAGATAGATTTGGAAAATATTAAAACGGACATTGTGTTCATTTTTTTCGAATCCTGAAAAAACCAATAAATATTTTTGAAAAATCTAAACGCAGAATGAAAGCCTAAATTATTACCGAGGGCCGAAAGTCCCTTAGAATAAATAAAAATTTATTTTGAATGAGATATTTGTTATTAAAAATAACACTAAATTTTCTCTTAGTTTTTCACCCCTGTAACTTATTAAAATAAACAATATATAAGTTCTCAGGGACTTTCGGCCCTCGCTAATAACGTAATCTTTCATTTTAAATTTTGCGTTTTTATTGCGTTTAAATTTTTTAAAAATACTTATTAGTTTTCTCAGGATTCGAAAAAAATTAATCCCCATTTGAATAGCATTGCAGCCGAAAAAACGTACCGATCCTCTTAAAGTCGCCGGTTTATGAAATAACGAATTTATTCCTTTCATTTGCACCATACTGAATATGTATATTTTAATTTAATGAATATTGAAAAAATCGAAATCTCTTTTTTCATATTTTTGTTGATGTGTAATTTTTATACTAGACACAAAATTGTATTTCTGGAATTATTAATTTTTATTGAGAAGACCGTGTATCGTATTTCAAAAATCTATTTTGGCTTTTACATACATAATCGATTTCAATAATGTTGCTTTTACGGGACGTTGGGATTTCCCCTAAGAAGGAGCCGCTGAGTCGACTGACTAAGTTAACGCCAACGGATTTGGATAATAATTTTTTAAGTTTTGCAGTTTTGTCAGTTTTGTATAATAATTCAATTGAAAAAAGGCGCAGCTTCTCATAATCTATCAATAGATAAGGAAATGGTGCCATATTTTGGAAGACATAGATGTACATAAAAGGAAAACCAATTAGGTTTGGGTTCAAACTATGGTGTCTATGTAGTTCAAATGATTATTTATTCAAACTTTTACCTTATGGTGGAAAAACAAGTTCTCATGAAAACTCCTTGGGACAAGAGGAAATCGTTGTGCTGGATTTGTTAGCGGGTTGAAATCAGTTATTCAGAGAAGATCGCATATTTTTTGAAAACTTTTTCTCATCTTACAATGTAGGTATTTGGTTTGCTAAAAGAAAAAGGATTTTACGCTACTGGAACAAATGGCGAAAACCGTTCTTGTAGTAGTACAATGGAAAGTGTAAAAAATATAAAGAAAAGATTGTGGTATTCTTGTTCTCATGATCATTTTTCAGTGCGTCACAGTTTTTCGATTTCTCTCTAATGCATTAAGTTAAATGAGACGGAAAAAGAGGTAGCTCCGTGATTAAACACAAAAATAATGCAGCATTACAATTGTTATATACATAAGATGTCTATTCCTAACCTACGTTTGATTCGTTGATATTTAGAATGCGCGTTTTTTCTAGCCAATCAAATACTCGTATTACGAACATTTGACGAAAACTTCGTCCATTTTGGCCATTTTTTTAGAAGTGTCAAAGAGTCAAGTGACGGTTATTATTCAGGTCAGTATTTTGTGTACCTGTCATTTTGAAATTCGAATTCGACTTCCCTTGTGTTTCACAACGTTTTTGTGCATTATTTTGTGTTTTGGTTTAGAATTTAGTTCGTTAAAAGTTAGTCATTGGCGTGAGGAGACTAGAGACATTCGAGATGTACCGAAGAGTGCTAAAAATCTCATGAGTAGATAGAATATCCAACGTGGAGGTAATGAGACTTACGCATAGGGAACGAGAAGAACTAACAAATAAGAAGAAAACTGAGATATATGGGACATGTGATGAGAGATGTATATCTAATACTCCAGGTCATTATGCAAAAAAAAAGATCCATAGTAAGGAGACGTAACTCATGGCTGAAGAACCATAGGAACTGGTTTGGATGTAATAACAAGGAATTATTTAGAGCCGCGGTTTCAGAAATAAAGATCTCTCTGATGATTGCCAACTTTTGAAGCGGATACAGCACCTAGAGAAGAAGATAATAACACAGTTTATGGATAGTTTTGTGTCATTTTTTAATGTTTCCATATTTATAAATTTAATTAACAATATTGTTTACTTTTTAATTTTATTCCCCTTTATAAAAAATACCTACATGTTAACATATTGTGTAAAAATCAAATCTACTAAATTACTAATTAGTTAAATTCCAAAAGCTTTTCACCTATGGCGAAGTATGATTCTGGCATCTGTCAGATTCGTCAATAATTACATGAAATAAGTCTCGACACACCCAATACAGTATGTGACGTCATAATTAATGACGCACTGAAAAATGATCATGAGAACAAGAATACTTGCGATTTTTCTTACGATACTGAACAAAATGTTTTGTTAGTTAGATGAAATGACAATTCTGTAGAGACAGTTGCAACAAATAATTGTAGCATTGAACCCATCGCAGGCGCAAAAAGATATAACAGAATAAAAAAGAAACTAACCTCAGCCAAAAGTGATAGCTGAGTATTGTATAATCAACATATAGGTGGTGTTGATTTGCATGATAGCGGCATATCTACTTACAAAATAAAGATAAAAGGAAAGAATGGCGGTCCTTTTTATAGATTTAATTGATAGTGTTATTAGTTATTGTCAATGCATGGAAAATATATAACGTGACAAATAAAACCAAAATGTCATAATTAGATTTTAATTATTACATAGCAGTTATCCTTATGAAAAAGGAAGTAGGTACCGCTGATCGAAGATCCAAGGAGAAGGTATATTGGCTTCAAATGATCCTACAAGACCCAATTATTGTAGGATTCTTGATTTGATCATTTGAAGCTGATATACTCTCTCCTTGGATTTTCGATCAGCGGAACAATTATTGTGGACGACTATCCAGAAACAGTTTGTTGTCAGAAATTATACTTAATAATGTAGGTCTTTTCATTGCAGAAGAAGAAAATAATGCAAGAAGATGCAGATTAGCAAAAGTACAACTGTATATGTGTGTACAAAGTGTAAAATTCATCTAGGTATATCCAAACTACTTTGAACAACTTCACAGTAATTGAAATTAAAAAAAAATGTTATGGGTTATCCCATCATTGTGTTTACACAACATTTTGTAATGAAAAAACTAAGGACTTTTATTTTGTTTTTAACTTGATAGATGAGTACCTAGGTATTAAGTAAATTCTTAGCAATAAAAAATCACAATTTTTTTTCTAAGCTTGGGAACTAATGGGTTAATTTTAAAAACCCATAAGACTAATGTTTTTAAGAAATATTAATAAAAAATTCCATAATAATTAATAAGGAAACTTATAAAATACTGTAGATTGTGATTTATTCGTGGCAATCGCCATAAACTGCACATTCCAAAGGTGGGCCAATTGAAATGGGAAGGGGCTTGTATTTATTTTTCTTTTGTAGTAATTGTTTATAGTTTTTTTTTTGTATTTTAGGTTTTACTCAGCAGGAGAATAAAATGAAAATAATGGAAACATTTTGTGAACATCCATCCGATAAGGAGCACTGTACGAGTCAACACGCTGAAGAAACAACTGTAAATAAAAATATAAAAGTTCAGGCTAGGCAGGGATGTTACAAATGTGAAATTTGTTTCAAACACTTTTCTAGAGCACATCATTTAAAAGAACATTTAAAAATGCACACTGATAAAAAACCTCGCAAGTGTGAAATTTGTAGTAAGCAGTTTACTAATCTAAGTGATTTAAAGCGTCATATGAGAGTTCACACTGGAGAAAAACCGTACAAGTGTGAAATTTGTTTCAAGCAGTTTGGTCTAGCGAGTACTTTGAAGGTACATTTGAGAGCACACACTGGAGAAAAATCTTATAAGTGTGAAATTTGTTTTAAGCGATTTAGTCAAAATGGGCATTTGAAAAGACATTTGAGTGTGCACACTGGAGAAAAACCCCACAAGTGTAAAATATGTTTCAAGCAGTTTATACAAGCGTTTAGTCTAAAAACACATTTGAGAACACACACTGGCGAAAAACCCCACAAGTGTGAAATTTGTCTTAAGCAGTTTAACTGTTCAAGTCATTTGAAAACACATTTGCTAGTGCACACTGGAGAAAAGCCTTACAAGTGTGAAATTTGTTTTAAGCAATTTAGTCGAAATGAACAATTGAAAGTACATTTGACAGTGCACACTGGAAAAAATCTTTACGAGTGTGAAATTTGTTCTAAGCCATTTACAAAATCAAATGATTTGAGAAAGCATTGGAGAGTGCACACTGGAGAAAAGCCTTACAAGTGTGAAATTTGTTTTAAGAAGTTTACTGAAGCAGGTAGTCTAAAAATACATTTGAGAGTACACACTGGAGAAAAGCCTTACAAGTGTGAAATTTGTTTTAAGCAATTTAATCGAGGGAGTATTTTGAAACAACATTTGAAAGTGCACACTGGAGAAAAGCCTTACAAGTGTGAAATTTGTTTTAATCTGTTTAGTCTAGCAAGTAGTTTGAAAAGACATTTGAGTGTGCATACAGAGAAAGATCCCACAAGTGTAAAATATTGTGACGCGTGAGTTACTTTGAATTGACGTTTCCTGATTATTATTTATGTTCTTTTAGGCACTAATGTTTAATTTTAGTTGACTTTACAGATAAGTGTCATTGTATACCGGGTGTAACAATGATAGTGTGTTTTTTCCTCAAAGTTTGGAACACCCTGTGGAGTATTCTAGCCTTAGGCTTTAAGGCTTTTTGCTTTTTAGCATACGGGTAATATGACCCGTATGTACGCCAATGGTAAATATAAAATTCCTAATTGTATGTCAAAAAATGGACAATAACTACCACTTAAAACCTACTAAATTTTATTTGCATATCTCAACTGGTTTTAGAACAATAAATTAATCGTCAGTTTGTAAGAAAAAAATTCAACCTCCCGTATCTCGGAAACGAAGCCCTTGCGGACATATGTTTATAAAGCAAACGGTCATTATTTTTTATGCAGAATTACCCCTTAAAGTTGGTCGCACTTATTTAGAAACACCCTTATTGATGAAGAACGTTGCTAGTCGTTAAAGTACCTAACTTTTATTATCCAACATAAGCGAATTAATCAAAAATCAGAATGTTAAGAAAGCCCAAGGCTACATTTGAGTTTTAATTTCAACATTTTATATACTCTAGAATATTCCACAGGGTGTTCCAAACTTTAAGGAAAAAACGCACTATCATTTTTACACCCGGTATACAATGACACTTATCTGTTTAGCAACAATATTATTACATCGATATTCTTGAAGAATAAAACTATAACATATTTAAAAAATCACTAAAATCGGACAAGTTTAGGAAATACGAGACATCAAATATGTCCCATTTTTAAAGTGATGCGTTAATTTTGATTCTTAGTGTACATTAATTGTTCCACTAACTAAAATATAATTTATTTTTAATATTACAAAGTTTAATAATTTATTATTAACCCGACATTCAACACTATGACTGATTTATCTACATGTCAAATAATCGTGGCCGTCGCGTACAAAAAAAACTCGATACACTGTTTTACCATACATCGTTGACTTAAATACCAAACTATAATGTTCTCGATTATTCATGAAACAAACAGCCATTACTATTAATTAAAAAATATAGGGTTAAAAATTATTTACATAATACAGGTAAATCGAATTATCCAAAATAAAAATATTTACATAACAAGGTTAAAAGAACTTGTTAGTATTTTCGACAAAAACCCATAAATCAAACAACCTTCTAAAATCCTTAGGTAAACAAAAAAAGATTATTGAATTTAGTAGTTGTTGCAAAATCATGGGGCAACCGGTTTCGAGGCTTGCAATTTCTGCCTCATCATCAGGTCCAGTACATAAAGTCTTCACAATTACAAACTACAAGATATCAGTGAAAAAACTACTACAGCCAAAGATATTCATGAATGCCACCAGCCCCATCAAACAGCAGACTAATTTAGTAGCTCTTAATATGTGGATTACTTTTTATATTATGAAATATAGATTAGTTTTTTATCTGTGTGTTCTCAAATGATGTATGTTTTCTATAGTTATAGTTGTTTTCTTTTTGTCCTGGTTTTTTGTGCAGTTGTTTTTAATGTTTATAATAAATAGTGTAAAAACATTTAAAAATGGACAAAACTCGCATAAATCACGTACACAAATTAAAAAAAAAGGATTTTGGTTGTTAGAGAAGACCTTAGAGACAGAGAAGGGTTCTACAAGTAAAACTGTTTCTAAAAAAATATTCCCTGTGTAGTAAATAAATACTGATTATTATTAAAATGGGTATTATTCATTAAATTTAATAATTTATTATTAAAAATTAATAATACAGATCATCCCAAACCCTTTTTTCAATACGTCACAGATTCTCGAATTCTCTCTAACGCATTACAGTTGGAAGTGACAGAAAAAACGTACCTCTGTGATTATTATACATTGAACTTGGAAAATTATGTATTCCTTGATAGGGGAGTGCATTTAGATTTTCACTTCGGAAAAAATCAAACAAGATAAAACTTTTTGTAATTTCATTAAGAAATGTTTAATAAACAACATATCAAAAAGTTCTACTCGAGAAGTGGGTGCTTCATTTTTTATTAAACAAATGAACAGCGAAGTTAGATGTTTTTTTAAATAACTCCGAAAATATAATTTTTAGAAAAAAACTGACTTGACCATTGAAAAATTCAGAAAATTTTACAAAAAAAAACCTTATATAAAGATTTTTCTAAAATTAAATCTCTAGCTTCTGTAATTTTTTATTTATAACGCTAAAGTCACCATTCTCACACACATTGGCGCACTGTAAACTAGCGTTGGAAGAAGTGCACGGTGAGAGTTTTTTTAATGTAATTTTTTAACTAATGGATCAAAAGAAATTTTACAAATTGGTCATGAAAGAAGATGAAATAAGCTATCTTATGGTTCTAATAAAAATAAATAAAATGTATGGACTTAAGTACGGTGTGGGCGGAAAGTGAGCCTTACATGAATTTTGTTTAAAAATGATTTAAAAATGTGTAACTAATACAATTTTACTTATAAAACTCTCAAATTTGCACAACTTACCTCTCAATCATCTTACTAAACGATGTTTCATTCAAAAAAAAATCTCAAAAATTTAATTCAAATAATACGATGTCTCAAAAAATGTAATTTTTGAAAACTTCGTAGTTTTACAGAATTCCCACCAATTTAAGACGGTATTACTCAAGTTTGAATAAATCTAATACAATTTTTTTAATATTTTTTTAAAGCTTAGGACGTAATCTTTAAAAAACACTGAATTATTTTATAATTACGTATTTTTTATGGGAAATAAGCCACAATTTTATTTAAAAAAATACGTAATTATAAAAATGCCACAAGGAAATAGCTTCAGAACAACATGAATTACTTTAGTTTAAAAATGAAATAAACAATTTCTTTTTGAGAAAACTAAGAAAGATAACAAAAATGTAATACAAAAACCGAAAATTACCAGCTGAAAAAATGTATATACAGAGTGATCAAAACTTTTTTCTGTAAAACTTACCTAAAATACATTTAATAATAAGCTTCAACAATAATAAATGTTCAACAAAAATTTTTTTTACCTCTTATACAGTATGTCTGCGTAACTTAGAACCTATTGATAACTTTTTTAATATCAGTTTTACGAAAAAAAGTCGTTGTTTATAAAATACTCCGCATCGTATATAACATAAGATGCAACCATCAAATATCAAATTTTGTACGAGGTATGTCAAAAAATATGAATTTCACTCAAGAGTAAAGTACCTTTATATTTCACAATATCGAAAATTTTTAGAAAGAAATTTTGTTTGGAATTCAAAACTATGTTCCAATATGTAATTATATCCTTCTAATCGAAAATTTGTTTTTTTTTAATATTGTTCCAAATTAATTATACCCACATCATTAAATTTTCACTTATTATTTATGATAACTGTTTTATTATTAATTTTAGGAAGAAAGTTATTCGTCATAAATAGCTGTGCATGGTCTAACACTTAATATGCAAATATAAAATATTATATTTTATCAATAATATACGAGGTATGTAAAAAAATTATATTTCGCGCAATAAATATGTACCTATAGTTCACAATATTTCGATTAGAAGAGTGTAATTGCATATCGACACATCGTTTTTAATTCTGAACAACTTTCCATAATAACAATTTTCAGTATTATGAAAAATATAGGTATTTTACTCGTAACTGAAATTTTTATTTATTGACATATCTTGTACAAAATTGATAAAAATTGATATTTTATGATTGCATTTAAAGTTTTAGAATATGCAGAGCTTTTTACTTAGAATAACTTTTTTATTTATGATCCCATTGCAACAATTTTTTGAAAAGGTAGAAGCACAATTTTCACATCATTACGAGTAAGGTCGAATTTAATTAAGAGCGAACGAAACGATTCATATTAAGAGCAAAAAAATACATATTTTGTTCATCAATAGAAAAATTATTAAGATAACAATTCGTTAACGTTTTAAAGCGGTCGTTTTTGAATATATATAGGTTTATCAAATATCTCAAAAATAAATATGTAGAGATAAATACATTTTGTAAAGAAATTATGATTTTACAACTATTTTTTAAGTTATCCGCCATTTTGGATCTGCCATTTATAATTTAAATTGTCAAAATTTGATTCAGGTTCAGCACTCTCAAAAATATCCACATATATGTAAACAAACACGTTTAAAAAAAATTCGGATTTTACAACTACTTTTTAAGGATTTTTAGGAAAAAATCCGCCATTTTGAATTTGCAAATTGTAATGTCAGATTCGGGTTCAGCATAATCAAAACTAAAATAAAAACATTTTTTATCAAAATCAAATGTTGAATTCACCCATATTCTTAACATTATACAAAACAATTGTTATTGTTTAAACAGTTAGCGGCCAAATCTGCGAGTAGAACTTTTTCAACATGTATATAAACAAACAAAAAAAGTTTTAGAAAAATATAATCTTGTTTGATTAATAGATTTAGAAAAATATAATCTTGAATTTGCATATTAAAACGATATACTTATAGATGTATCCGCTGTAAGCTCGTAGGTAGAGGGGATATTTAAAAGTTCGTGGGCGCCAATAGTATGAGAAGCCAGTGAACTTATAGTGGCAATTTGACATAAATGTCAAAGTGAATAATTTAAAACATTGAAATTAAAAACATTAATATAAGAAAAAAAATTTGTTCGTCAAAGCTGTGGCATATATTTTTACCTTAAATATACTTACGTTTTAAATACTGAAATTTGGTTTTTTTAACATTTTATAATATAATAAATCTATTAATCTAGGGCCATCTACACAATAATCAACCTTAGTTTAATTACATAAAATACAAAAATAAACTCTTTAAAAATATACAGTCGGAAAAATGAAAGATTACCCATGAACGATTACATCAATCACTTATTTTGTATTTGCTGTCTTTTTCTATAACAAACGTTTGTTATTTATAGAAAAAGATAGTAAATACAAAATAAGTGATTGATGTGATCGTTCATGGGTAATCTTTCAGTTTTCCGACTGTATATTTCATTAAATCAGGCCGTCATTAACATAATTATTTACAATGGATAAGTTATCAGACTGCCCTTTAGAAAAATCCTCTTCGGTCATTTTAAAAAAATTGTCTTAACCAAAACACTCAAATATTATGAAATATTTAGTTCACAGCAACTGTCTAAATATTTATAAAACTAAAATATACCATAAAATGATTACTACAAGCAAATACATTAGAATACATCCAACTCACACAGAAAACTGGAAGCACGTTGCCACTAGCGCCTCTGACGGCTTGAGTTGAACTACTTTTTCTCAACGCAAACATAAATTTAATTTTGTTAATTTTTGGATAATTAATTAGCTAATCTTTGGTAAATTATGTTTGTATTTTTACACAAAATGTCTTATAAAATAGGTTCGGTAAAATGGATTCTCAGCAAATAGCTAGGATGGCAACAAAATTAACTAAAAAGTGTATTACTTTGCCTCCATTCAGCCCGATGAGAGGGTGTTTAGCTGCAATTTCTTTTTACAAGAAGGCTAACCCCAAACTGTATAGCAGGGGCGTAACAGAGGCTCCCGCAGCATGAAGCTTGCGGGGGTCCCATCTTGTCGTCTAATAAATATATGTAAAAATGTGTTATTGTCATATTATTTTGCGCATACACGCGCAACGTTGTTTAAGTAATGCAGTAGCAGTATTGAAAATGCAAGTTGCCCATCAGATAGATACAATGTATCGTATCATATGTACAGTCGGAAAAATGAAAGAATACCCATGAACAATCACATCTATCACTTATTTTGTATTTTTGCTACCTTTTTCTATAACAAACGTTTGTTATTTATAGAAAAAGACAGTAAATACAAAATAAGTGATTGATGTGATCGTTCATGCGTATTCTTTCATTTTTTTCGACTGTATGTATTGTACGTATTAATAAAATTTTAGATATAATCGCTGATAGTAGTGCACAAAGAAAATTGTTCATTTCATAGAATAATACTATGTAATAATGTAGTCGTTTATTAAAGTTCTTTCTATTTTATTCTATACCAATAAACATGAAAAATGTAAGTTGTCTTAATAGACCAGTAAATGACTGTTTTGGAGTGTAATTATCAGCGTCACAACGTATTTGCTAGGCAATTTGGATTTAGATTCTAATTTTCGTCCACTTCAAAGTTGGAGTTGTGCCGTTGGTTGCTTTTACTTGGGGGATGAAAGTCGCCCCTTCTCAGGGATGAAAAATATACGTTTAAAATAAGTCCGGAAATTGATAAATTGACTAATTATGAGCAGCTTTTGTTCTACAGAGCTTCTTTATCTAAGTCAATTCTTTTCAAGTGACTTTTTCACAAATAACTCAAAAAATAAGTATTTTATCGAATTAAATATTATCGAAAAACGATCGAAAAAATATTTTTAGCAAAAATGTAGCTTATAAAAAACAAGAAAATGGTGTACCTATTCATGAAGTCTATTGACACAGTCAAAGGAAAGTTGTAGCTCATGAAAATGTTCGTTCAATTTCAAATCGAATATTTCAACGTGAAATAACCAACAAACGAAGCACTTTTCGGGGAAAACTCATTGAAACTTTTTTTAATGTTTAAAAATGAGCTTTATTTCTTTTTTTATAGCATTTTATAGCAAGCTTCTAGCATCAAAACTAAGCGAGTTGCGCTCAAAGTTGGCCCCTTTTTTCCTAAAAAAGACGTGGAAATCGCCCCGTAAGTTTAAGTTCTTATTTTTGGAAAAAATTGATTTTATTATATTAAACTTAAAAAGTATTAGCAAGGGCGGATCCAGAGTACCCATCCCCCCTCGAGAATTTACAAGAATATAAATTTAAAATTTGCAGTTCAAATGTTTTTGTTTTATGTGCTGAACGGTACTAAAGTTTGTGCTGAACGAGATAAAGTGTGAGGTAACCTAAGCTATGCATGTATCATAAAAAAAAAGTTCCTGCCCCCCGAAATTCGATCTTGGCTCCGCCCTGTATTAGTGATACGAAAAATCTCAAAAAATAAAAAAAATGTAGGTTTTGCTCTTTTATAAATATTTTAGATTTATTTTGTTTTTCTGTAAAAAAAAATTGTTAAGATATGGCTGTTCACAATTTGCATACACTCATAATTAGTGATTCGTTAGAGCCCTTTCAAATAAAACCCATTCAAAAATAAGCACTTTGAACCGGTGAAACTTACAGGTCATTTAACACTAGAAAGCCGGAGGGGCCAATTTGGCCCCTGTTGCGATTTAAAGTTATTGTAGTTTTTTTATTTGAGGCAATAATATTTTCACATTTTATGACTTTTAATATTTTGATACAAAGCCTTATTTAAAACAAAAAAATATTGTTTACTAAATTTATTTAATGGTTTTTTTAACAAATCTACCATAGAAGTCTAAAGGGGCCAAATTGGCCCCGTGTAAGTTATTATCGTTTTCTGGTAAATTCGACGATCCTTTCTTTTAAATTCCTGTCGAATCGGTAAAATTATATTTATGTATGTTTATTGTAAATGGTTACCCTTATACTGGTACTGATCATCTACATAATAAAGATACAATTGTTGGCGAACACAAGTGAACACAAAGATGCAATTGTTGGTGTAGAGGACCAAATGACGCGTCTTTATACTACAAAAGCAACTTCAAGACGATGGCCTATGTACGTGTTTCATCATACTCTTGACTTGGAAGCAATAAATGCATGGATTATTTATAAAGAAATAACTAGAAGTAGACTCAGTTTCCGTAAGTTTATTCTTCGGCTGTGTGAAGAATTATGGGCCCCATACCTTGTCTCCCGAAATCTGGAACTACGTGTAGCAACACCAGGTCTACCAACAACTATCACTGTTACTATCCAAAAACGAAAAAAATATCAGTTGAAAATATTTTGTAAAGGAAATCATATTTCAAATCATTGCCACCGTTGTAACAAGGCAATGTGTGGCAAATATCAAAAACTGCAAATTGTATGGTGTTCCGAATGTTTTTGATGGGCAGCGAAAGTGTTAAACAATAAAAGTAATTAGATTCTACCGTCTAGAGTTGATTTAATTTCTTTAAACTGAGTTTTAATTGATTAAAAAACGTGGGGCCAAAATGATCCCTTCCGGCTTTCTATAGGTAGGTATGCTAAGCCAGACATTCTAGTGTTAAAGAAAAGTCAAGTCATTTTTAAAGCGGTAATGATTAGTTTTGAGGTGCTAAATAGGGGGAGATTTTCACAATTTTTGTTTACCAAAAAAGACTTTAACTGTATTTTGAGCGTAATTCGCTTAGTTTTGATGATAGAAATTTTTATAAAAAGTAAAAATACCTAAAACTTATTTTAAACACTAAAAAAGTTTTAATGAGTTTTCCCCGAAAACTGCTCCTTTTTTGGTTATTTCATGTTGAAATATTCGATTTGGAATTTGACAAATAAGAACAATTCTTCATGAGCTACAAAGTTGCATTTACTTTGTCAAGAGACTTCATTTTTGTATAAGCTACATTTTTGCTACTTACTTACGAATACTTACTTTTTGAGTTATATTCAAAAATCCACCTGAAAACGTGTTTTTTTTTTGTTGAACAATGTTAACATTTTCACTCGTAAATAACTCGAAAAGTAGTATTGACTGGACCACTTCGGTGATGACATTGAAAATTACACGATATCGCCATATTTCACGTTCATTTACTGGGCGATAACACATTTATCTTTTTGTGACACATGTCGCATTTAGTAATTTTTTCAAGGGGCCCCATTTCCAATTCTGCGGGGGGCCCCGAAAAATTTTGTTACGCCACTGCTGTATAGAAAATTTATTTTCTATTATTAGGGCTAAATAATACACCTGATAGTGTGAAATTTAGGTGTAACTTATAAAGGGAGCTTCAGATAAAATTAATGATATATTTAAAAGGTATTTTCAAAATTATATACAAGAGTGTTGAAAAATTAAAATGTTACTTACAAGAAACTCTCCAAAATGTATGTACCTACAAATTGTCACAAAACTTTTATAGGTAAATATTTTGATCTTTTAATAAAAGCGTATGTAAATAAAATTAACGATCGTAAAAAGGAAAAATTATGTGAATTAAAAAGTAAGAATATAAAATTAAAGAAAATAGCTCACAACTAAATTTGTATTTTGATTTAATAGGGCTTTTCATCGATTGTCATTTGTTTCGAGCTTCTGTCATATGTTGTATAGTCTGTGTATAATATTAATATACACAGATTATACGACATTTGACAGAAGCTCGAAACAAATGACTGTGAATGAAAAGCCCTATCCTATAAAAATACCACGAAGAATACCTTTCTTTTAAATGCACAGTTTGTGGTTATAACTCATATACCACTAGACGGCGTTATATCCGAAAATGCTTCCCTTCCGAGATGTTGAAATTTTTATTACAAAATGACGATTTATTTATTGCTTTAAAACCAGTTGAGATATGCAAATGAAATTTGGTCGGTTTTAAGACGTAATTATTGCACATTTTTTGACATACAATTAAGCATTTAATATTCACCATTGGCGCGCATACGGGTAATATAACCGCTCATATTACCCGTATGAGCTCCAGTGGTGAATATTAAATTCTTACTTGTATGTCAAAAAATGTACAATAACTGCGTCTTAAAACCTACCAAATTTCATTTGCATATCTCAAGCGGTTTTAAACAATAAATAAATCATCAGTTTGTAAGAAAACTTTCAATACCCTCTATCTCACAAACGAAGCATTTGCGGACATAGCTTTATAAAGCAAACTGTCATTATTTTTTCATAGAATTACCCCTTAAAGTTTGTCATACTTATTTAAAAACACCCTGTATTCATGAAAAACATGGGGAATTGTTAAAGTACCTAACTTTTTTATGATCCAACATAATAGCGAATGAATCAAAAAACAGAATGTTGAGAAAACATGAATCTATAGTTGGGTTTTAATTTCAGTATTTTATAAATGCTAGAATATTCCACAGGCTGATGCGGAAGTTTGAGAAAAAAACTGTCATTGGTACACGCCCGGTACCTATACAATGACAATTTACCCGTTTAGTAACAATATAATTACAGCGATATTGTTAACGAATAAGGCTATAACATATTAAAAAATCACTTAAATCGGTCTACAGGTTTAGAAAATTCGAGACATCAAAAATGACCCATTTTTAAGGTGTCCGGTTAATTTTGCACCCCAGTGTATTTTATGTTCTGTTGTGATTTATTTATAATAGCATCTTTTTCGAATAGGGCTTTTCATCAATTAATGAAAAGCCCTATTAAAAGTTCCCCTATGCACAATAATAAACTCTTTCAATGGTACGTCACTGGAATGGAGGCGGAAATCGCAATTTGACAGCTCATGGTCATGTCACTGTCACCATTTGCAAATTTCCGTTTTTGGATGATTGCATGTCAAAATGTCAAATCATTGGGTGCATTCAGCAGACGCAATCGCTAACTAATCGATTAGTAATCGATTTGTGATTTACATGCTGAATGTCACAATTTATGTGGCATTCAGCAGAAAATCACTAATCGATTAGTTAGCGATTGCGTCTGCTGAATGCACCCATTATTTAAAATTGAAACAGACATAATAAAAACAAAAACAAGTTTGATAAGATAAAATGGAAGTAAAGCAAGAATTTAGTGAGGAGTCGTGTAAATTAGAAATAGAGTATAATGACTTAGATGATGCTCTTGTGGACGGCTTTAAATGTGAAATTAAGGAGGAGGAGGAATCCAATAGACAAAGCAAAAGTACATATGTTTATTTAGATTTAAAAGAAAATTCTACACATACTAAAATATACCAAGATATAAATAAACTGAACGCATTTGAAGAAAACCAAAAAACTGAAAAAGGTTCGTATAAGTTGACAAGATAAGTAATAAGTCCTCTTCCTCAGTTTTTCCCTGTTCAGGGGTCACTGTACCAGTGTTGTTTTGTTTTCATCAACTGTTTAAACATTTGTTTAGGTTTAAAACAGTTTTTGTTTAAAACATTTGAAGGATATAGTCTAGATGATGTGCACAGCAATTGGAAGGTGAAAACACAAAAAAATCATGTATGTCTTTGTACTCACTTTATAATGCTAAAACACTGTTGTATTGAATATTTGACAACTCATATAAATATACAGAGTATGATATTATAAAACTGAAATTGTCATGTGCAGTAGGTAACAAGAGAAATTAAAAAAAAAAACAACCAAAGGTCTGGAGGAAAAAGGCAAAAACGCTGTAATTGACAAAATATAATATTAATTCAACGAAAGAAAAAATAAACAGAACTAGACTTGTTTAACTTAACTAAAGTTAAAAACATTAATATTATCTGTTAAATGAATCAATAACATTGTAAAATCAGGGCCGCGTTTATGTCAATTGACCCCTAGGCAATTCTCTCGTAGCCGCCCTTCAAGCATGTACCATTTTTGCGAAAAAAAATTGCAAGCAGATTTTTTTATTTAAATAAGAATACATAAAAATTGTCATTCCAGTTCGATCACATCAGATTTCTTTCTTGATTTTTCTTTGGAAAAATCATCTATAATGTAGTCATAATTTATCACCTTTGTTACGTCACTCTCTATGGACACAATCGACAAATTGTTAAGAAGTTCTTGAGTCACACATGATCGGAAATTATTTTTATGACTATTTTCAATTCTTGACATTTTCGAAAATGACCTTTCAGCTGACACGTTGGTTGGCAACTGGGAGGCACAAATAAATGCGCAAAGCAATATCAAAATTAGGAAAGATATCTTTCAATCCACTCTTCTTTAAATATTTAGATATGTCAATTATTGGTGATTGGTGATTTTCTTGTGGTATCCAATTAACCCTTTAAGTGAATGCATTCATGTATGAAGGATGTAGGTATCTATTAGTGCAGTCAGTGAGGGTATTTGGCTCCGAATTCCATCCTACTGCATCAATTTACTTGATATTTTCACTGTAAGTAGGGAATAGCTCAAGAAACAAAGTCTACCCTATATCCTATGGCGCTTTTATTTTAGGGGTGGTTCCTGCCCGTTGTTGAGGGTGGAATTTTTTTTATCAAACTAACACCGGAAGTGACCAGAGAACCTAATTCTAAGCAAAAACTGTTTTATAAATTTTTTTGAAAACTCGATACTTTTTGAGTTATTAGTGGTTAAAAATTTGCCATTTTCATTGAAAAATGACTTTTAGGAGACTGTTATTTGGGAATACCATAAAAATTGTGCATCTATCGAAAAAAACTATATAAAACATTTTTGTAGTTTATGAAAAATCAGAGAGATTCATTTTTTCATAAATCTTCTAGTTTTAATAAAAAAAGAGATGGTACTTAGGTGAAAAAACATTTTTTTTGGTGCATGCTCAAATCGGTGTATTCAACTTAAAATAACAGAGAAATGGACGATTTTAGGGGTATAATGCCATGAATACCTTTTGTAGCGCTTGAAAAGATCTTTAAAAGGAGAACTGGTAAATGTCGGTTACATTCAAACTAAGCGAGATATGGTGTAAAAAAACTTATGACTAATGTATTTTAACGAAAAATGAGTATAAAATAAGAAATAGTATATATAAATGTAGAAAAAATGTATATTTAACCCCTCATCCACCATTCTACTATAGTATTATTTCTATATTCAAAAAGTTGGACGGGTTTAAAATGAATGGTTTTTGAAAAGAATAAGATCATTATAGAGCACATTTTTAAATTTCCTTAAAAATCTTCCTTTTTCTCCATGTAATTCGAAAGTAATAAGAGATACGTAAAAAAATACCTTACAAAAATGTAGGTTTTCTTTTAGATAACAATTTTATTTTTCCTTCATTACTGTATCTCATTATCATTTTCGAGTTACATGTTACATGGAGAAAAAGGAAGATCTTAAAAATGCTCTCTATAATTTGATCTTTTTTGAAGTTATACTTCTTTAGGCGCGCTTGGAAGTGAATTTATATTATTCTGCGCGCCTGCGCACACAGACAGTATGGCGTTAGTTGCTAAATGTTTTAAGTTATGTATGTATTAGTCCAAAAAAGGTGTGGAAAGAATATATTAGTGTTTTTAGTAAATATATTTATTATAATTTTTGTATCTTTGGATTTGTCTACCTCGGGAATTAGATAATAAGTATTATTTGAAGTATTTTTATACTTCACTTGGTCTATTTGACACTATGTCTGAGAAATCTTGTAGTCCGCACCCGCACAAACAAAAGGAGTATAGCTCAGTGGTAGAGCGTTCGACTGGAGATCAAGAGGTCCCCAGTTCGAATCCAAATGTTTTCTATTTTTTTTTTTAATTTTTGGTATTGTTTTAATAAAAATTTTTGGAAAGTACTATATTTATTTCGTTGAAATCATATAAGGGTCATTGCTACTGAAATGTACATTTTCAATTATAAAAAAATTATAAATTAAAAATTTAAAAAGCCAACTATGAAAGACCTTCATAGAACAGGAAAATCTAAATATTAATACTCTAATAACAGGTAAAGCTTAAATTTTTTTATATTGCTTATATTTTTAGATTTTGTAATGTTTTGGTTAACACAAGTGAGACAGTAATTAACAAAAGTGAGAAAACAGGAATCTATATTAATAGGTTTGTTCGTAGAACGATCAGCAACCGTTGCCAACCGTCAGACGCAAGCGCGTTCGTAGTCTACGAACTCGAACTGTTAACTGCGCAGCACTAACTGTTAACAGCGCTTGCGTCTGATGGTTGGCAACGGTTGCTGATCGATTGGATCGTACTACGAACAAACCTAATATAACAAGTTTCAAAATAAAAATTTTATTCTGTTATAAAAATGCAATGTGAAATTATAAAAAAACTTTTAAGGACTGTCGTGATGAACCAGGCTGTTGAGGTGTAATATCTCCTGCAAATTCCTCAGGGACTGGAGTGGATGGTGGGGTTATTTCATTAAGCTGAGCTAAAAGTCTTTCTCTTCCTTTTTTAGCATAGTACGATTTTTTACTTTTTTCTCGCCAACATTTTCTAATCTTCCTTTGCTCTTGTTCTGATAATTCATCAATTGTCTTTATAGGTCTGGATCCCGCGTGTGAAAAAAAAGTTGATTAATAGCAAGCTGAAAATTTGTTAATAGCTTAAGGGTGCTAGTCGGACAAACTTTGATATATGGGAACACTGGAACAGGGGAAGTTTTAATTGTGGAACAGGTTAAAAATTTGGAACGGTCAGACCACGAAAACGGCACATGTATTTTGTCCGACAGAACAGACTTAAACTCTCCGAACAGAGATTAAACTCTCTTGCAAAAATCAGACTGCTATTTATCACCAAATGGGCGTTTTAATGAGTGGAACATGTAGAATATGTCAAATGACAGGAATTATGACATGTGATAAATACCAGTCTGATTTTTACATGAGAGTTTAATCTCTGTTCGGATAGTTTAAGTCTGTTCTGTCGGACAAAATAAATGTGCCGTTTTCGTGGTCTGACCGTTCCAAATTTTTAACCTGTTCCACAATTAAAACTGCCCCTGTTCCAGTGTTCCCATATATCAAAATTTATCCGACTAGACACCCTTAAGCTATTAACAAATTTTCAGCTTGCTATTAATCAACTTTTTTTCATACGCAGGATCCAGAACTATTACTTTACCGGCTTCTTTTCTAGCTCTATATCGTTCTCTAGCTTTCCGTTTTTCTTCTTCATGCAATGCCGGATTATTTTTTATTTTTTCTCTTAACTTACGCATCGCATTTTTTATCTTTCCCTAAGAACACTCTCCTTTTTTTCATTGTTTTTCGCCGACTTTGCCATTTCTACAAACTGTCAGTACTATATTATTAAAAAAATCTATGTTTATTTTTAAAAAAATAAGTTTTAAGCAATGATTTAAGCAAAAAAAATAATAATATTTTGTAACAATTTAATCAAACCTCATTTATGTTAACTCTGTCTCACTTTCGTTAACACATAAATTAACGCAAGTGAGATTAACGAAAGTGAGGTTTTATGTTAAACTTCCCGCCAAATCCCTGATAAATTGTTTGGATGGTAACGCCTTTTTAAGAATAACTACTTTGCTTAATTTCCTAGTATATACAGTTTACAAACATTACTAATTAAAAAATTTTCACAAAATATACTTATTAACAAAAGTGAAACATTATGCTTACCGTTTGTGGGTCTTAACTCCGTTTTTCTATTAATATTTGTTAAATTTCACAGAACAATCTACCTCTCTCAAGGCTTTTATTCAACTAAAGAAGACTTGTCCCCAAACACTTAATGTCACACTATCAGCGCCATCTAACTGAATTTATGTGAAATAATAATTCTATTAACGAAAAAAGTGAGAATGAATGATGAGGACACCTATAAAAGTCTGACTTTAAACTATAAAATAAAGTATTTCTTATAGGGGATGATAAAACTAAGAAATAATGTCAGCTATTTTATCATTCTCTGTAATTATTTATTTTACATAATATGTTAAAATGCCGTTTTTTTTTGTTTCGAAGCTTATATTAGCAAGGTGGGGACATTAACGAAAGTGAGAACTGACTCCTTTAATTTCAAAAAAATATAGGATTGGTTTTATTGGGTGGGTTGTGATTGCGCGCAGCGGTCAAATACCTCCTGGGGTACTGAAATTTACCTTTAAGAGGGTTGCTGTGATTGCGCGCAACGGAAGGATTAAGGCAGGTAAACAAAACGGTACATTGTGATTGCGCGCAGCGGTCAAATACCTCCTGGGGTACTCTACACTCTAATACCCGAAAGTTAGGTTTGGACCCAAGGGTTAGGTCTTCCTCCTTTGAAAATTTTTGTTTTATTTGTGGGATTTAAATAATCATAGGAAGTTAAGTTCCAGTGCACTTTATTTGCGTGTAATATTATGCTAATTATTTTTTCTTATTAAACCTTATTTTTGCTCAAAATGTACATTTTGAAAGCAATGACCCATAATAGAAGTATAATTTCTTACGTGCGTACAAAGTAGGTACACACACATTCATTTTTTTTTTCAAAAACCATACATTTTAAACCCGTCCAACTTGTTGAACATAGAAATAACACTATAGTAAAAGGCATTGTAGAAGCAAAACGATGCATTTAAATCTGGTAGATGAGGGGTTAAAATATATAGGGTGAGGCAGATAACTGGCCTATTAGAAATATCTCCAGAACTAAAGGCAACAGAATCATGAAAATTGGAATAGAGGGGTTTTGAAGGATGATCTATTAAATGAAAATATTTTCATCTCTTTGCAACTTCCGGTTATACCGGAAGTTGCTTATAATTTCGTTTTTTTAAATGGGACACCCTGTATATTTTTACATTTTTAGATTCTCTTCGATGTCTTCTTTCTTAAAATATGAGATTTTATTAATATTATGCAGGGTATTTTAAAAGATAATTACGTTTTTTTTATTAATTTCGTAGCAACATTCACACCCTGTAGAATTGTAGTATTTTGACATCTAAAACTCTACTTATAGCCAGGGAGGTAGTGTCAAATTTGACCGGAGCATTTTAGCATGGCTGGTTTCTTATTATTTAGGTAGGTGCTCCAAAGCTTATTAACAAATGATGTGTCAGCTGGCCCAAAACCGGGGATTTTAGTCAAGAAAAGGTAAAACATGAAAGTTGATGGACCAACGCTACACCTTAAATGTCAAATATTTATATAAGTTATTCAGAACATTTAATGGACTTGCTTACTTGGCGCCTACCTTTAACTTAGGAGATCCGGGTTCAAATCCTGGCGCGGAAAATTCTTTTTGTTTTATAAATTGACATTTTATTTTGAAAAATATTTATTTTTCTAATACCACGTTTTTATTATTTATACGAGACAATATAAAAAAATCTGTATGTCTTTTATAGAATTATGCATAGAACTTATGAAATAGCATAATATATACATTTGATCATAAATATTATGATTCACCTTAATAAGCAAAATTACTGTGCATGAACCCCTGAAGCTTCCTGAGTTAGTACGACCAATCTAAGTGAAAAAGGGGGTTGGCCTCCCCACCCCACCCCCCTCCTGACATTTTTTTATCTTTTTAGACAAACTGTTTTTTGCATAATTTTATGTGATGTAAAACCAAAAAATACATACAACCCTAATTTTTCACTTTTCTATCACCAACCCCCATTTTTAATAGCAATCTAATTATTTCCCTGTTCTCTATAATATATAAAAATGAATTTTTGTCTGTATGTCCCTTATAGAATCGTAAACTATGCATTTAATCATATAATGACCTCAAGCAAAGTTTTTGTACTTACATGAACCCAGGAAGGAGTTAATACGACCAACCTAAGTAATCATTATTTTGTGATGTCTGCGTAAATAAATTATTTACGCAGACACCACAAAATAATAAGTATGTATTGTTTATTAGAAAAAAGTAGACGCAATATTTTTGAGTATTTTTTGGCTTTCTGGTAATTTTTAGGTATTTAACTTTTAAACATTATTTGGTTCTAAGGCGGTACGAAGTTTGCCTGGTCAGCTAGGTAATACTAAAAAAATATTATTGGACTAGTTTGGCAAAGACTAAAAAGTATAAATCATTAATTTATGAATTTTAGATTGTAAGAAAAAAGCGTCCACATGGAACAAGTGGAAGAAGGTCTGAAAACACTTGAGATTACCAAAATCTTAGAACAAGCCAGGAGCCAAAAAGGGTTGTAGAGCTACTGATGATGATGATGAAGAAAAAATGATACGGGATTTCCGTATTTTTCTGTCACGTTCACTTGGCCAGCTAACATTTCTTGCCATGTACCTACATAATGCAGCTGACGATTTTTTCTTCATCATCATCATCAGTAGCTCGACAACCCTTTTTGACTCCTGGCTTGTTCTAAGATTTTCCGCCATTCTGTTCTGTTCCTTGCTTTGTTCCTCCAATTGGTAATCTCAAGTGTTTTCAGACCTTCTTCCACTCGTTCCATGTGGACGCTTTTTTCTTATAATCTAAAATTCATAAATTAATGATTTATACTTTTTAGTCTTTGCCAAACTAGTCCAAGAATATTTTTTTAGTATTACGTAGCTGACCAGGCAAACTTCGTACCGCCTTAGAACCAAATAATGTTTAAAAGTTAAATACCTAAAAATTACCAGAAAGCCAAAAAATACTCAAAAATATTGCGTCTACTTTTTTCTAATAAACAATACATACTTATTGTTTTGTGGTGTCTGCGTAAATAATTTATTTACGCAGACATCACAAAATAATGATTACTTAGGTTGGTCGTATTAACTCCTTCCTGGGTTCATGTAAGTACAAAAACATTGCTTGAGGTCATTATATGATTAAATGCATAGTTTACGATTCTATAAGGGACATACAGACAAAAATTCATTTTTATATATTATAGAGAACAGGGAAATAATTAGATTGCTATTAAAAAATGGGGGTTGGTGATAGAAAAGTGAAAAATTAGGGTTGTATGTATTTTTTGGTTTTACATCACATAAAATTATGCAAAAAACAGTTGGTCTAAAAAGATAAAAAAATGTCAGGAGGGGGTGGGGTGGGGAGGCCAACCCTCTTTTTCACTTAGATTGGTCGTACTAACACAGGAAGCTTCAGGGGTTCATGTACACTAATGTACAGTGATTTTGCTTATTAAGGTGAATCATAATATTTATGATCAAATGTATATATTATGCTATTTCATAAGTTCTATGCATAATTCTATAAAAGACGTACAGATTTTTTTATATTGTCTCGTATAAATATTTTTCAAAATAAAATGTCAATTTAAAAAACAAAAAGAATTAGACATACAGATTTTTTTATATTGTCTCGTATAAATATTTTTCAAAATAAAATGTCAATTTAAAAAACAAAAAGAATTTTCCGCGCCAGGCTTTGAACCCCGATCTCCCGAGTGAAATGTAGGCGCCAAGTAAGCAAGTCCATTAAATGTTCTGAGTAACGTATATAAATATTTGACATTTAAGCTGTAGCGTTGGTCCATCAACTTTCATGTTTTACCTTTTCTTGACTAAAATCCCCGGTTTTGGGCCAGCTGACACGTCATTTGTTAATAAGCTTTGGAGCACCTACCTAAATAATAAGAAACCAGCCATGCTAAAATGCTCCGGTCAAATTTGACACTACCTCCCTGGCTATTACGTTCAAATGATTTTTAATATACTCTACTATTGTTAAGAATCATTAGTATAGCTAAATTTTTAATTTTAGTATACAGGGTTGGTCGAAACTCGGAATGAGTATTTTCTGAGTTTTCTTAAATGGAACACCCTGTATTTTTGTATTGTAGTGAAATGATATTTTATATTACTTTTTTATTTCTTAAGCATTCCCTATACCTAACTGCTTTAATTTGTGAGTTATTGGTGATTCAAGCTAAACATTATTTGCAACAAAAAATACGTACAATTTTATTAGGTGGTCGTGAAAATACTCAATCCCAAATAATTTTTCAGAAATAAATACATATTAATCCAGACTGGTCCTTAAAATTACCAATAATGGTTTAGCTATCAAAATACCTACGTAGTTAAGATTGTTGGTGCGATTAACAATTAGCACAAATTAAAGCAGTTAGGTATGGGGAATGCTTAAGAAATAAAGAAGTACCATAAAATATCATTTCATTACAATACTAAAATACTTTCATTTAAGAAAACTCAGAAAATACTCATTCCGAGTTTCGACCAACCCTGTATACTAAAATTAAAAAATTAGCTTTACTAATGATTCTTAACAATAGTAGAGTATATTAAAAATCATTTGAACGTAAGTAGAGTTTTAGATGTCAAACTACTACAATTCTACAGGGTGTTAATTTTGCTACGAAATTAATAAAAAAACGTAATTATTTTTTAAAATACCCTGTATAATATTACAAAACCTCATATTTTAAGAAAGAAGACATCGAAGAGAATCCAAAAATGTAAAAATATACAGGGTATCCCATTAAAAAAAACGAAGTTATAAGCAACTTCCGGTATAATCGGAAGTTGCAAAGAGATGGAAATATTTTCATTTAATAGATCATCCCTCAAAACCCCTTTATTCCAATTTTCATGATTCTGTTGCCTTTAGTTCTCGAGATATTTCTAATAGGCCCTTTATTTGCCTCACCCTGTACATACTTCGCATTTTATCTTAAAATAAATTAGTCATCCTTTTTTGTTGCACCATATCTCGCTTAGTTTGAATGTAATCGAAATTTAACATTGCGGTCGTTTTAAAGGTCTTTTCAGGCAGTACTTACAAAAAATATTGATAGCATTATACCCTTAAAATCGACCATTTCTCTGTTATTAAGTGAACACACTGATTTGAGCATGCACAAAAAAAATTTCTTTTAACCTACCATATCTCTTTTTATGTTATCACTAGAAGACTTATGAAGGAACGAATCTCTTTGATTTTTCATAAGCTACAAACATGTTTTATATAGTTTTTTCGTTAGATGCATAATCCCGAAATAACCAAAGTACGTGCCTCCTAGCGGCGGGATACGGGCAACAATACATTGGCTTATAGGGCAGTCCTTACAGTAGGGATCCTGGCCTATACAGAAAAATGCAGGCGGGTGTGGGGTAATACTGCACTTTGGTTGCATTGGTGGTGTATTGGCTAAACGTGCAGGGCAGGGTATGGTGCTGATAGAAAAGGCATTCAGGCATCAAATATCCAAAAATCTTTTCAGGCCATAAAAATGAAAAGACCTTCTCCAAACGCAGTAAAAACTTATACTGAAATGATGGCATCTCCTGAGGTAAAATGTTCCGGAAGTAAAATGAGCCTCCGTTCGGATCTCCGGGTGAGGACTATCTCAGGGGGAACACCATTGCAGGTTAGAAAAATCAGGATAGGGTCTTGGAATCTTGGTAGTCTTACAGGTAAGAGTCTGGAGTTAGTGGATGCGCTCAAACGAAGAAGAGTTCAAATTGCTTGTATTCAAGAAACTAGGTGGAAAGGACAAAGGGCGAAAGAACTAGGTGAAGGATACAAATTGTGGTATGTAGGGAGTAGTAACACTAGAAATGGAGTTGGTATAATTGCTGATAGTGAAATGAAAGGTAACGTAGTAGAAGTTGTAAGAACGAGTGATAGAATGATGTCAGTGAAATTTGTAATTGATAAAGAGGTATTGAATGTTGTTTGTGTGTATGCTCCCCAAACAGGTCTGGGTGAGAATGAAAGAAGAGCTTTCTATGATCAATTAGGAGACGTACTGAGTGATATTCCAGCAGAGGAGAAAGTTATAATAGGAGGTGATTTCAATGCACATGTGGGCCAAACCAAGACAGGATATGAAACAATACATGGGGGATTAGGCTTTGGAACTAGAAATGAAGCTGGAGATGACATGCTTGAATTAGCAACAGCATTGGATATGGCGATTGTTAACACATTCTTTAAAAAGAGAGAAACTCAACTTATTACCTACAAAAGTGGGCAACATCAATCCCAAATAGACTACTTCATGATAAGGAAAGAAGACATACGTGAATGCAAGGACTGCAAGGTAATAGTGAGTGAGACAGTAAGCCAACAACATAAGCTGCTTGTTCTGGACATCGAAGTAAAAAGCGAAACTAAACAAAAATATCGGAGAGGACCACAAAAAATCAAATGGTGGCTGCTGAAAGATGAGAAAGAAGGTCTATTCAGGAGAAGAATAGTAGAAAAAATATGTTGGAACATGAAAGGAAGCCCTAATACAATTTGGAGAAAAATGGCCAGTAGTATTAGAGAGACTGCTATTGAAATACTTGGGAAAACGTCAGGAAAAAAGTTTGAGGATAAAGAGACTTGGTGGTGGTCAAACGAAGTACAAGGAAAAATAAAAGAGAAGAGAAAATTATATAAAAAGTGGCAAGAAACCAGATCCGACACAGATCTTCAAAACTATATGGTGGCGAAAAAGGAAGCGAAAGTAGCAAAAGCCAAAGCAGAAGCGTATTCAAACCTATATGATCAACTTGATACCAGGGAAGGCGAAACGAAGATATATAAAATAGCCAAACAGAGAGCAAGGAAAGCAAAAGATTTTAATCAGATTAGATGTATCCGAGATGAAAATAATAAAATACTAGTTCACGAAAGGGAAGTCAAAAAGAGATGGAGAAAGTACTTTGACAGCTTATTAAATGAAGAATTTGACAGACAGCCTGTAGAGTCAACGGAGACAGTAGCAGCAATGGTCACCAAAATAACCAACGAGGAAGTGGCTCAAGCGCTTCAAAAAATAAAGAAAGGAAAAGCGGTAGGACCAGATGATATTCCTGGGGAAGTATGGAGAGCATTGGGAGAGACAGGAACAAGGTGGCTAGCAGGTCTATTTAATAGAATTATGGAAGTCGGACAAATGCCAGACGAATGGAGAAGCCGTATACTGGTACCTGTTTACAAAAACAAGGGAGATATACAACAATGTACAAACTACAGGGCTATAAAACTGCTTAGCCACACCATGAAAATATGGGAAAGAGTAATTGACAGACGGATACGTGAAGAGACCGAAATATCCGAGAATCAATTTGGCTTTATGCAGGGTAGATCAACAACAGATGCAATTTTCATTATAAGGCAGTTGATGGAAAAATACAGGAGTAAAGAAACAAACGCTCATATGGTATTCATTGATCTTGAGAAAGCATATGATAGAGTTCCTCGAGAGATTCTGTGGTGGGCACTCAATAAGAAAGGAGTCCCTGGTGAATATGTAAAGATTGTGAGGGATATGTATGAGGGAGTAACGACTAGTGTTAGGACAGGTGTGGGAGAGACTGATAAATTTCATGTGAAAGTAGGATTGCACCAAGGCTCTGTGCTTAGTCCGTATTTATTCTCATTAGTTTTGGACCAGATAACAGCGAAACTACAGGGTAACATTCCATGGTGCTTAATGTATGCTGATGATGTCGTGTTAGTAGGAAATAGTGAAAGAGACTTAGAACAAAAACTGGAACAGTGGAGACAAGCTCTGGAGGAAAAAGGTTTAAAACTTAGTAGGACAAAAACAGAGTATTTGGAATGTTCATTTAAAGATGGAGCTACTACAAATAAAATGGTATCTTTGGATGGTGAAATGATTGTGAAAAGCAATAGTTTTAAGTACCTAGGATCGGTATTACAGAGTAATGGAGAAATAGATGGAGATGCATGCAGTAGAATTAGGGCTGGATGGATGAAGTGGAAAGAAGCGAGTGGTGTGTTGTGTGACAGAAAAATTCCAATGAAGCTGAAGGGAAAATTCTATAAAACAGCCATAAGACCGGCTATGATGTACGGAACTGAATGTTGGGCAGTGAAAAAGAAAGAGGAACAACGAATGCATGTGGCGGAAATGAGAATGCTTAGATGGATGAGTGGAGTGACAAAGAAGGATAAAATTAGAAATGAGTATATTAGGGGAAGTCTAGGTGTGGCACCAATTGATGCCAAAATGAGAGAGCATAGGTTAAGATGGTTCGGTCATGTCCAACGTCGAGACGTTAATCACCCAATACGAAGAATAGCTGAAGTGCAGATTCCTGGAAGGAGTAGGAGAGGAAGACCAAAGAAGACCTGGGGGGAGGCGATAAGGCAGGACATGTTGGTAAAGGGGATTAACATTGATATGACCCAAGACAGAATTGTGTGGAGAAATGCAATTAGGGAAGCCGACCCCGCATAGGGATAAGGCAAAGAGAATGATGATGATGATGATGATCTCTTTTTATGTTATCACTAGAAGACTTATGAAGGAACGAATCTCTTTGATTTTTCATAAGCTACAAACATGTTTTATATAGTTTTTTCGTTAGATGCATAATTTTGTGATGTCTGCGTAAATAAATTATTTACGCAGACACCACAAAACAATAAGTATGTATTGTTTATTAGAAAAAAGTAGACGCAATATTTTTGAGTATTTTTTGGCTTTCTGGTAATTTTTAGGTATTTAACTTTTAAACATTATTTGGTTCTAAGGCGGTACGAAGTTTGCCTGGTCAGCTAGGTAATACTAAAAAAATATTCTTGGACTAGTTTGGCAAAGACTAAAAAGTATAAATCATTAATTTATGAATTTTAGATTGTAAGAAAAAAGCGTCCACATGGAACAAGTGGAAGAAGGTCTGAAAACACTTGAGATTACCAATTGGAGGAACAAAGCAAGGAACAGAACAGAATGGCGGAAAATCTTAGAACAAGCCAGGAGCCAAAAAGGGTTGTAGAGCTACTGATGATGATGATGAAGAAAAAATGATACGGGATTTCCGTATTTTTCTGTCACGTTCACTTGGCCAGCTAACATTTCTTGCCATGTACCTACATAATGCAGCTGACGATTTTTTCTTCATCATCATCATCAGTAGCTCGACAACCCTTTTTGACTCCTGGCTTGTTCTAAGATTTTCCGCCATTCTGTTCTGTTCCTTGCTTTGTTCCTCCAATTGGTAATCTCAAGTGTTTTCAGACCTTCTTCCACTTGTTCCATGTGGACGCTTTTTTCTTACAATCTAAAATTCATAAATTAATGATTTATACTTTTTAGTCTTTGCCAAACTAGTCCAAGAATATTTTTTTAGTATTACGTAGCTGACCAGGCAAACTTCGTACCGCCTTAGAACCAAATAATGTTTAAAAGTTAAATACCTAAAAATTACCAGAAAGCCAAAAAATACTCAAAAATATTGCGTCTACTTTTTTCTAATAAACAATACATACTTATTGTTTTGTGGTGTCTGCGTAAATAATTTATTTACGCAGACATCACAAAATAATGATTACTTAGGTTGGTCGTATTAACTCCTTCCTGGGTTCATGTAAGTACAAAAACTTTGCTTGAGGTCATTATATGATTAAATGCATAGTTTACGATTCTATAAGGGACATACAGACAAAAATTCATTTTTATATATTATAGAGAACAGGGAAATAATTAGATTGCTATTAAAAAATGGGGGTTGGTGATAGAAAAGTGAAAAATTAGGGTTGTATGTATTTTTTGGTTTTACATCACATAAAATTATGCAAAAAACAGTTGGTCTAAAAAGATAAAAAAATGTCAGGAGGGGGTGGGGTGGGGAGGCCAACCCTCTTTTTCACTTAGATTGGTCGTACTAACACAGGAAGCTTCAGGGGTTCATGTACACTAATGTACAGTGATTTTGCTTATTAAGGTGAATCATAATATTTATGATCAAATGTATATATTATGCTATTTCATAAGTTCTATGCATAATTCTATAAAAGACGTACAGATTTTTTTATATTGTCTCGTATAAATATTTTTCAAAATAAAATGTCAATTTAAAAAACAAAAAGAATTAGACATACAGATTTTTTTATATTGTCTCGTATAAATATTTTTCAAAATAAAATGTCAATTTAAAAAACAAAAAGAATTTTCCGCGCCAGGCTTTGAACCCCGATCTCCCGAGTGAAATGTAGGCGCCAAGTAAGCAAGTCCATTAAATGTTCTGAGTAACGTATATACATATTTGACATTTAAGCTGTAGCGTTGGTCCATCAACTTTCATGTTTTACCTTTTCTTGACTAAAATCCCCGGTTTTGGGCCAGCTGACACGTCATTTGTTAATAAGCTTTGGAGCACCTACCTAAATAATAAGAAACCAGCCATGCTAAAATGCTCCGGTCAAATTTGACACTACCTCCCTGGCTATTACGTTCAAATGATTTTTAATATAGTCTACTATTGTTAAGAATCATTAGTATAGCTAAATTTTTAATTTTAGTATACAGGGTTGGTCGAAACTCGGAATGAGTATTTTCTGAGTTTTCTTAAATGGAACACCCTGTATTTTTGTATTGTAGTGAAATGATATTTTATATTACTTTTTTATTTCTTAAGCATTCCCTATACCTAACTGCTTTAATTTGTGAGTTATTGGTGATTCAAGCTAAACATTATTTGCAACAAAAAATACGTACAATTTTATTAGGTGGTCGTGAAAATACTCAATCCCAAATAATTTTTCAGAAATAAATACATATTAATCCAGACTGGTCCTTAAAATTACCAATAATGGTTTAGCTATCAAAATACCTACGTAGTTAAGATTGTTGGTGCGATTAACAATTAGCACAAATTAAAGCAGTTAGGTATGGGGAATGCTTAAGAAATAAAGAAGTACCATAAAATATCATTTCATTACAATACTAAAATACTTTCATTTAAGAAAACTCAGAAAATACTCATTCCGAATTTCGACCAACCCTGTATACTAAAATTAAAAAATTAGCTTTACTAATGATTCTTAACAATAGTAGAGTATATTAAAAATCATTTGAACGTAAGTAGAGTTTTAGATGTCAAACTACTACAATTCTACAGGGTGTTAATTTTGCTACGAAATTAATAAAAAAACGTAATTATTTTTTAAAATACCCTGTATAATATTACAAAACCTCATATTTTAAGAAAGAAGACATCGAAGAGAATCCAAAAATGTAAAAATATACAGGGTATCCCATTAAAAAAAATGAAGTTATAAGCAACTTCCGGTATAATCGGAAGTTGCAAAGAGATGGAAATATTTTCATTTAATAGATCATCCCTCAAAACCCCTTTATTCCAATTTTCATGATTCTGTTGCCTTTAGTTCTCGAGATATTTCTAATAGGCCCTTTATTTGCCTCACCCTGTACATACTTCGCATTTTATCTTAAAATAAATTAGTCATCCTTTTTTGTTGCACCATATCTCGCTTAGTTTGAATGTAATCGAAATTTAACATTGCGGTCGTTTTAAAGGTCTTTTCAGGCAGTACTTACAAAAAATATTGATAGCATTATACCCTTAAAATCGACCATTTCTCTGTTATTAAGTGAACACACTGATTTGAGCATGCACAAAAAAAATTTCTTTTAACCTACCATATCTCTTTTTATGTTATCACTAGAAGACTTATGAAGGAACGAATCTCTTTGATTTTTCATAAGCTACAAACATGTTTTATATAGTTTTTTCGTTAGATGCATAATTTTAAGGTATTCGCAAAAAACCGTCCGAAAAGTCGACATTTTTCAATGAAAATGGCAAATTTTCAACCACGAATAACCCAAAAGGAGCCGCTGAGTCGACTGACTAAGTTAACGCCGTCGGATTTGGATAATCATTTCAATTTTGCAGTTTTGTCAGTTTTGTATAATTCAATTGAAAAAAAAAGAATGTGTGTGTGTACTTTGTATGCACGTAAGAAGTTATACTTCTATTATATGATTTCAATGAAATCAATATATTTTAAACAGTTTATTTATATTTTATTTAAATATTAAACTAATTTTAATACTTACTACTTTCCTCCAAAAATTTTTATTAAAACAATACCAAAAATTAAAAAAATAAAAGAATAGAACGCATTGAAAAATGAAACCAAGAAATGATTTCTGAACAATAATTGTTGACAAAAATTTTAACTAAATACGTATTTTCTGCAAAAAAAATATAATAAAAATACTTATAATCATAAAATGTATAAATAAAAAATAATAAAAATTTGCATTTGAGATTGAACCTGCGTCTATCAGGTTGTTAGATTTTGAACTCACCACACGCAGAATTAGCTACCGAGACATATGAATGATGTGGGAAGATATAGCAACTAAACGTTTTAAACTTTTTTGACAGTTGCTTATTCTCTTAGTTTAATCAAATAAGTTTGATTCTTGTGGAATTAAAATATTAAAATACAACAAAATATAGACTAAAAAAGCAATATATTAGATGAAAATTGGTAGAAATTTTGTTGGTAATCAAATTATGTAAATCAAAGCATTATCTCTACTACCTAGGTACATTTTCCAAATAGGTATATAATTTTTTATTACAATACTGAAATATTTACAATTAGGTATGTACCTGTTGCCTTTAAAAACTTTTTAAAAAATCACTACAATTATAAACTTGCATTTTTTCTCTGTCCTCACAACAATAAAAACTAATATACACACAATTTGTTTACCCATAACCATTGACGTATTAATAAAATAACCGACATATTGAGCAATTGTTGACAGGTCATTGTGATTACCCAATCAGAGGATGTATCACGTTTAAGCTGCGCCCAGGACCAAGACTTTTGATGAATTCGCGCACATACAGGGTGCGCCAAACCTCTGGTTTTCTTTGATTACGGCTAAACTGTGAGATACAAAAAAATGTTTATAACAAAACTAATGTGTATCAAAGAGGTCTATAATTTAAAAAATTATTTTCAATTATACAGGGTGGGTCAGAACGACGGTATGAACCAAAGTTTTATTTTTTTAAATGGAACACCCTGTATATTAAATCATTTTGAATATATTATTTAAAAATATGAAAAATTTCTATAAGGTCTTATAGGCCTAAAGTTAATAATTTTCGAAATATTTACATTTTTATTGAGAAAAATGGTAATATTTATAGGGTTGTGGATTATGTTTCCAAGGAAATAAAAATTTAAGTGATAGGTCAAAGTTTTTAAAATATAGTGTTAGTTTTAGAAACATACACTAAAATATAAAATATGAAAACAAAAACGTAATTAAAGATTAAAATAAATCGTATGTTAGTACAATTCAATTGAATTTAATAACTTCAAATTATTTTACAAAAAATATTTTACCATATTAATGAATGCATAAATTAGTTACTAAATTAAATAAACAACCAAATTTTAAATCAACCGTAGTAATTTTTCTACCGCAGCAACTTTCCTGTACCAAATTAATTGTTAGTTATATTGTATTTACGAGTAAGATCAGTTAATAACTTTTTAATTTACCTACATCTTGAGAACGTATAAAGTATGCTTTGAAACAAATGAACGTTATGGAAGTATATTAAGAAGTAAATAGTATCTTACCCCAGGCTGTGGGTGAAAAAACGTGATATAATTCAGGAATTTTTGAAACCTATCAGGTGTTGTAAAGGACGATGCCAGGAGTAACTTATACTAAAATGTAACCAAAAATTTTGTGCGGTTTTTTATTTATGACGATTTTCATTTGTTAAATTTACAATTTTTAAAGATTTTTAATTTTGCAGCTTAGGATATTCATTTTGGAGAATAACTTTTAAATAGAAAATTGTAGTAAATTAAAAAACCTACAATTTGAGCTACGGCAAGTTTAATTTCATTAATAAATAGATGTTCGTGAAAAAATATATGTTCAAAATAAGTTGGGAAATGGATAAAACGTCTAATTCTAAGCACTTTTCGTTCTGTAGCATTTTTTCACCAAGTTAATACCTTTCGAGTTATTTTCGAGTAAATACCTTAATTTTTCAACAACAAAAAACACGTTTTTAGGCGGTTTTTGACAAATAACTCAAAAAATAAGTGTTGAAAAAATGGGTTTTAACAAAATTGTATAAAATTAAAAATTGAAAAAATGATGTAATGCATGAAATCTCTAGACCCAGTATAAACAAAGTTCTAGCTAATTAAAAATAGGTTCATATCCGTCAAATTTCAAAGTGAATTATTTCAACGTGGAATAATCAAAAAATCATGCACTTTTTGGAGAAAAATAATTTTTTAAAGTATTTAAAAAACTATGTATATCTGTTTTTAAAAAATGTTTATAGCATCAAAAGTAAGCAAATTACTCTGAAAATAAAGTTGATCTCTTTTTTTTTGGTCAAAAAACTCGAAAGTCAACCCCCAATTAGCATCCTAAATCAAATTAATCATTACCGCTTCACAAGTTACTTTGCTCATGTATTATTTATATGATCTGTAAGTATCATTGGTTCGAAGGGCTTATTTAAAAAAAAATTTGTTTTAAAATAAATTTGTTTTAATTTTTAATTTAAAAAAAATGTTTTTTCTAAATAACTTAAAATTTATTAATGTGACCAAAAATCACAAAGAGTAAAAAAAATAGTTTTTGCTGTTACGAATATTTTGGATTTTTTGCTTTTTTTTTTTGGAAGGCAAAAAATTGTTAAGATATGGCTGTTCTAAATTTGCATACACTCGTGATTATTGACTAGTTCAAGTCCTTTTAACTACTGCCCCTTCAAAAATTAGCACTTTGAACCCATGAAACTTACAGACATAAACGACACATACACGAGTAACACAACATTGAAGTAAAATTGATTAATTCCATTTTTGATGCTAATTAAGGGGGGACTTTTCCGAATTTTTTGACCAAAAAAAAAGAGATCAACTTTATTTTCAGCGAAACTTGCTTACTTTTGATGCTATAAACTTTTTTTTAAAACAGATATATACTTTAAACACTTTAAAAAAGTTGTAATGATTTTTCTCCAAAAGGTGCATGATTTTTCGGTTATTTTACGTTGATATAATTCACTTTAAAATTTGACGGATATGAACCTCTTTTTCGTTAGCTAGGACTTTGTTTTTACTGGGTCTAGAGATTTCACGCGTACACCGTTTTTTTTTCAATTTTTAATTTGCTATATTTTCGTTAAAACTCTTTTTTTTTCAATAAAATACTTACTTTTTGAGTTATTTGTCAAATATCTATGTGTTTGCCAAATTGCATGTCAATCCAAGCGGTGCTTTAAAATTTAAACCGAAAACCGTGATGCAATGTATTATAAGTTGCTAGCCGTTGCTAAGGGCAACCGACACAATAAATCACAGTCGAAACGAAAAATAAATCTCCAGTACATTTTAAAAATCATTTTTAATAAGTAAATGTAACTTTCGGTCAAAATAATTTTTATTTTAAGATAATATCAGTCTTTCTTTAGTCAATGACTGTGAAATAATTTCTTAATTGTTATAAATAAAGTCACTACGAATTAAGAAAACAAAAACAATGATCTCGGCTTCAGTTGGTCGTAGAATATTTTTATTTGATTTTGAATCTTTATTTTGGCTTCAGCAACAATAATCTGCAAGTTAGAAACTCATAGGATGTACAGGGGCGGCTTCAGTTCTAAATGTTTATAACGAAATTTGCCCCCTTATTTTCAAACCCGAAATAAGAGGTTGAAAAATGTTATACGCATTTATTTACATCAGAATATGAAAATATAAGTCTTTAGAAGGAGAGTGGATCTTGGATTAACTCTGTACGATTTTTTTTCAAAAAGTTATAGCCTTGGGCATTTGACCTCTTGGGATAAACAAATTATAATATCTAAGCAACAAGTTCACAAATAGGGCACTACAATTTTTTTTTATGTCTAGTATTGAAAGATCTTCATTTTAAAGCCTTAAAATGTATAAAAAATATTTTTACAATAAATAACGCAATTGCAAAAAACGGCCATTTTGGACCTTTCGCAGGCTGTTTTGCAATAACGTATTAATGAAATTAAACTTGCAATAGCTCAAATTGTAGGTTTTTAATTTACTACAATTTTCTATTTAATACTTTTTCTCTAAAATGAATATCCTAAGCTGCAAAATTAAAAATCTTTAAAAATTGCAAATTTAACAAATGAAAATCGTCATAAATAAAAAACCGCACAAAATTTTTGGTTACATTTTAGTATAAGTTATTCCTGGCATCGTCCTTTACAACACCTGATAGGTTTCAAAAATTCCTGAATTATATCCTGAAATCGACCTATTTTTCACCCACACCTTGGACTATCTATGTACCTACTCGTGTCACAAAAGCTGGTAATAATTTCTAATGGTTTCACCCAAAACAAATGTCATATCCAAAAATTTTTCGGTTAAAAAATTAAAATTTAAAATATAAAAAATTGTTTATGTACCAGCTTTTGTGACACCAGTAAATACTATTTATATTAATAAATAATTTGGCTGATACATTTAACATTCATTTGTTTCAAAGCATACTTTATAATAATTTTTATATTCTCAAGATGTATGTAAGTAAATTTAAAATAGTAGATTAAAAGTTTAACTAAATACAATTTAACTAACAATTAATTTGGTACAGGAAAGTTGCTGTAGTAGAAAAATTACTACGGTTGATTTAAAATTTGGTTGTTTATTTAATTTAGTAACTAATTTATGCATTCATTAATATGGTAAAATATTTTTTGTAAAATAATTTAAAGTTATTAAATTCAATTGAATTGTACTAGCATACGATTTATTTTAATCTTTAATTACGTTTTTATTTTTATATTTTAGTGTATGTTTCTAAAACCAGATTATAATGATTTTTTTTTGCAAAAAAATGTTTAAATAAAAAATCCGCAAAATAGTTTTTTTTAAATATCTACAAAACGAAACATGCTAGGTACATACAACCTTATACCAAAAGAAAGGTTGTAATATTTACTACAAAATGCAAAACTAATATACAGGGTGTCCCATTTAAAAAAAATGAGAAAATTTTGTATTTGCAAATAGTGATCACACTGTATATTTTATGGCTAAAAGTAAAAAATAATAAATTATTTAAAAATAACACTATATTTTAAAAACTTTGACCTATCACTTAAATTTTTATTTCCTTGGAAACATCCACAACCCTATAAGTATTACCATTTTTTTCAATAAAAATGTAAATATTTCGAAAATTATTAATTTTAGACGTATAAGACCTTCTACAAATTTTTCATATTTTTAAATAATATATTCAAAAATGATTTAATATAGAGGGTGTTCCATTTAAAAAAATACAACTTTAGTTCATACCGTCGTTCTGACTCACCCTGTATAATCAAAAATAATTTTAGAATATAGACCTCTTTGATACACATTAGTTTTGTTATAAACATTTTTTTGTATATCTCATAGTTTAGCCTTAATCAAAGAAAACCAGAGGTTTGGCGCACCCTGTATAAATTAACTTCCAACGCGCCTAAAGAAGTATAACTTCAGAAAGGCGTAGTTTCTCATAATCTATCAATAGATAAGGAAATGGTGCCATATTTTGGAAGACATAGATGTACATAAAAGGAAAACCAATTAGGTTTGGGTTCAAACTATGGTGTCTATGTAGTTCAAATGATTATTTATTCAAACTTTTACCTTATGGTGGAAAAATAAGTTCTCATGAAAACGCCTTGGGACAAGAAGAAATCGTTGTGCTGGATTTGCTATCAGTTATTCAGCGAAGATCGCATATTTTTTGATAACTTTTCTCATCTTACAAGGTAGGTATTCGGTTTGCTAAAAGAAAAAAGATTTTACGCTACTGGAACAAAGGGCGAAAACCGTTCTTGTAGTAGTACAATGGAAAGTGTAAAAAATATAAAGAAAATATTGTGGTACTTGCGATTTTTCTTACGATACTGAACAAAGATTTTTGTTAGTTATATGAAATGACAATTATTCTGTAGAGACAGTTGCAACAAATAATTGTAGCATTGAACCCAAATAGCATTGAAAAAGAAACTAACCTCAGCCAAAAGTGATAGCTGAGTATTGTATAATCAACATATGGGTGGTGTTGATTTGCATGATAGCGGCATGTCTACTTATAAAATAAAGGTAAAAGAAAAGAATGGCGGTTCTTTTTATAGATGTAATTGATAGTGTTATTGTCAATGCATGGAAAATATATAACGTGACAAATAAAACCAAAATGTCATAATTAGATTTTAATTCTTACATAGCAGTTTACTCTGTCTTACATAGAAAGAGTAAAACATGACAAATTAATAACTCTAATGCAAGAAATTGGAATTGACAACAAAGATCTAAGAATTATCAGAAACATTTATTACAATCAAACGGCCAAAATCAAAATAGAAGACCAGTTAACTGATAAAACTGCAATAGAACGAGGAGTACGACAGGGCTGTATTTTATCTCCACTACTATTCAATATTTACTCTGAATGGGTATATTTAAGGAAGCTTTAGACGGTTGTGCCAAAGGAGTATTAATAAATGGTGAATGGTTGAATAACATTAGATATGCAGATGACACCATAGTTTTTGCCGATAATCTCAATGATTTACAGATATTAACAAATCGTGTAACAGAAGTCAGAAACAGATACGGACTAGCTCTTAACATAAAGAAGACCAAATTTATGACAATTAGTAAGAAACCAATACTAAACGCTCAACTTACAATCAACCAACAGAATATCGAAAGAGTTGAGCAATATACATATCTGGGTACGAATTTAAATAGCCAATGGGACCACTCAGCAGAAATTAAACAGCGAATAATAAGGGCGAAAGCAGCATACGTTAGAATGAGACCCATTTTCAACATTCGAGACATAGCATTAAAAGCAAAATACCGTCTGTTGAAATGCTACATATTTTCAGTTCTGCTCTACGGAATGGAAGCGTGGACACTAACTGTTGCATCTATGAATCGGCTCGAGGCTTTCGAAATGTGGTGTTATAGGCGCATCTTACGTATATCCTGGGTTGACCGAATTACCAATGTGGAAGTCCTGCGTAGAATGCGGAAAGAGTGTGAAATTCTCATAACCATAAAAACAAAAAAATTAGAATATCTAGGACATGTAATGAGAAATCAAGAACGTTACGGCCTTCTCCAACTGATTCTCCAAGGGAAGGTAAATGGTAAAAGAGGACCGGGAAGAAGACGCATTTCCTGGCTTCAAAATTTACGTAAGTGGTATAACACGACTACCACTGACCTGTTCCGCGCTGCGGTAAATAAAGTCAAGATAGCCATGATGATCGCCAACATCCGGAACGGATAGGTACTTTAAGAAGAAAAAAAGACATAGCAGTTATCCTTATGAGAAAGGAAGTACCGCTGATCGAAGATCCAAGGAGAGGGTATATCGGCTTCAAATGATCCTACAAGACCCAATTATTGTAGGATTCTTGATTTGATCATTTGAAGCCGATATACTCTCTCCTTGGATCTTCGATCAGCGGAACAATTATTGTGAACGACTATCCAGAAACAGTTTGTTGTCAGAAATTATACTTGATAATGTAGGTCTTTTCATTGCAGAAGAAGAAAATAATGCAAGAAGATGCAGATAAGCAAAAGTACAACTGTATACAGTCGGAAAAATGAAAGAATTCCCATGAACGATCACATCAATCACTTATTTTGTATTTGCTATCTTTTTCTATAACAAACGTTTGTTATTTATAGAAAAAGACAGCAAATACAAAATAAGTGATTGATGTGATCGTTCATGGGTATTCTTTCATTTTTCCGACTGTATACGCTCTGAGCTTCGCTGGTGTCGCTCCTAGCGGATTACTAATGCAACTTTCACCGGTAATTTTTAAATTTATTATTTAATTGTTATCGCTTTTAATATTTACAACGCAAAAAAGTAATTAAATTGTAATCGATTTTTTAAAGATTTTGTTAATCATTTTAACGTTCTATTAATGAAATATTAATTTCTTACTTCGGATACTTTCACAATTATCGTGTAGATGGCGCTTAGATTAATTTATAATTACATATTACGAAATATTAAAAAAACAAATTCAGTATTTAAAACGTAAGTATATTTAAGATAAAAACATACACCACAGCTTTGACCAACTAATATTATTTCCTATTAATGTTTTTAATTTCAATGTTTTAAATTAATCACTTTGACATTTATGTCAAATTTCCAGTAAAAGCTTACAGACTTGTCACTACTGGCGCTCGCGAATTTTTAATTATCCCCTCTACCTACGAGCTCATAGGGTATATGTGTATAAAGTGTAAAATTCATCTAGGTACATCCAAACTACTTTGAACAACTTCACAGTAATTGAAATTAAAAAAAATGTTATGGGTTATCCCATCATTGTGTTTACACAACATTTTGTTGTGAAAAAACTAAGGACTTTTATTTTTTTTTAACTTGATAGATGAGTACCTAGGTATTAAGTAAATTTTTAGCAATAAAAAATCACAATTTATTTTTTTCTAAGCTTGGGAACTAATGGGTTAATTTTAAAAACCCATAAGAGTAATGTTTTTAAGAAATATTAATAAAAAATTCCATAATAATTAATAAGGAAACTTATGAAAGACTGTAGATTGTGATTTATTCGTGGCAATCGCCATAAACTGCAAATTTCAAAGGTGGGCCAACTGAAATGGGAAGGGGCTTGTATTTATTTTTCTTTTGTAGTAATTGTTTATAGTTTTTTTTTTTTTGTATTTTAGGTTTTACTCAGCAGGAGAATAAAATGAAAATAATGGAAACATTTTGTGAACACTCATCCGATAAAGAGCACTGTACGAGTCAACACGCTGAAGAAACAACTGTAAATAAAAATATAAAAGTTCAGGCTAGGCAGGGACCTTACAAATGTGAAATTTGTTTCAAACACTTTTCTAGAGCACATCATTTAAAAGAACATTTAAAAATGCACACTGATAAAGAACCTCGCAAGTGTGAAATTTGTAGTAAACAGTTTACTAATCTAAGTGATTTAAAGCGTCATATGAGAGTTCACACTGGAGAAAAACCGTACAAGTGTGAAATTTGTTTCAAGCAGTTCGGTCTAGCGAGTACTTTGAAGGTACATTTGAGAGCGCACACTGGAGAAAAATCTTATAAGTGTGAAATTTGTTTTAAGCGATTTAGTCAAAATGGGCATTTGAAAAGACATTTGAGTGTGCACACTGGAGAAAAACCCCACAATTGTAAAATATGTTTCAAGCAGTTTACACAAGCGGTTAGTCTAAAAACACATTTGAGAGTACACACTGGCGAAAAACCCCATAAGTGTGAAATTTGTCTTAAGCACTTTAGCTGTTCAAGTCATTTGAAAACACATTTGCTAGTGCACACTGGAGAAAAACCTCACAAGTGTGAAATTTGTAGTAAGCAGTTTACTCAGCTAAGTACTTTAAAGGGTCATATGAGAGTTCACACTGGAGAAAAACCCCACAAGTGTGAAATTTGTTTTAATCAGTATAACCATTTGAATAATTTGAAAAGACATTTGCTAGGGCACACTGGAGTAAAGCCTTACAAGTGTGAAACTTGTTTTAAGCAATTTAGTCGAAATGGACATTTGAAAGTACATTTGACAGTGCACACTGGAGAAAATCTTTACAAGTGTGAAATTTGTTTTAAGCAATTTACTCAATCAAATGATCTGAGAAAACATTGGAGAGTGCACACTGGAAAAAAGCCTTACAAGTGTGAAATTTGTTTTAAGAAGTTTACTGAAGCGGGTACTCTAAAAACACATTTGAGAGTACACACTGGAGAAAAGCCTTACAAGTGTGAAATATGTTTTAATCTGTTTAGTCGAGCAAGCAGTTTGAAAACACATTCGAGTGTGCATACAGAGAAAGACCCCACAAGTGTAAACTATTGTGACGCGTGAGTTACTTTGAATTGACGTTTCCTGATTATTATTTATGTTCTTTTATGCACTAATGTTTAATTTTAGTTGACTTTACAGATAAATGTCATTGTATACCGGGTGTAACAATGATAGTGTGTTTTTTCCTCAAGTTTTTGAACACCTTGTAGAGTATTCTAGCCTTAGGCTTTATTAACATTTTGCTTTTTGATTCATTCGCTTATATTGGATAAAAAAAAGTTAGATACTTTAACAACTAGAAACGTTCTTCATCAACACAGGGTGTTTCTAAATAAGTGCGACAAACTTTAAGGGGTAATTCTGCATAAAAAAATAATGACCGTTTGCTTGATAAACATATGTCCGCAAGTGCTTCGTTTCCGAGATACGGGATGTTCAATTTTTTCTTACAAACTGACGATTAATTTATTCCTCTAAAACCAGTTGAGATATGCAAATGAACTTTAGTAGGTTTTAAGAGGTAGTTATTGCCCATTTTTGACATGAAATTAAAAATTTTATATTTGCCATTGGCGTACATACGGGTCATATTACCCGTATGCACGCCAATGGTGAATATAAAATTCTTAGTTGTATGCCAAAAATGCGCAATAACTACCTCTTAAAACCTACCAAATTTCATTTGCATATCTCAACCGGTTTTAGAGCAATAAATAAATCGTCAGTTTGTAAGAAAAAATTCAACATCCCGTTTCTCGGAAACGAAGCATTTGCGGACATGTGTTTAGAAAGCAAACGGTCATAATTTTTTATGCAGAATTACCCCTTAAAGTTTGTTGCACTTATTTAGAAACACCCTGTGTTGATGAAGAACGTTGTTAGTTGTTAAAGTACCTAACTTCCAACTATCCAACATAAGCGAATTAATCAAAAAGCAGAATGTTAAGAAAGCCCAAGGCTACAGTTGAGTTTTAATTTCAACATTTTATTTACTCTAGAATATTCCACAGGATGTTCCAAACTTTGAGGAAAAAACGCACTATCATTTTTACACCCGGTATACAATGACACTTATCTGTTTAGCAACAATATTATTACATCGATATTCTTGAAGAATAAAACTATAATATTTAAAAAATCACTAAAATCGGACAACAAGTTTGAGAAATACGAGACATCAAATATGTCCCATTTTTAAAGTGGTGCGTTAATTTTGATGCTTAGTGTACATTAATTGTTCCACTAACTAAAATATAATATATTTTTAATATTACAAAGTTTAATAATTTATTATTAACCCGATATTCAACACTATGACTGATTTATCTACATGTCAAATAGTCGCGGCCATCGTCTACAAAAAAAAAACTCGATACACCGTTTTACCATACATCGTTTTACCATACATACATCGTTGACTTAAATACCAGAATACAATGTTCTCGATTATTCATGAAACAAACAGCCTTTTCTATTAATTAAAAAATATAGGGTTAAAAATTATTTACATATATAATACAGGTAAATCGAATTAACTAAAATAAAAATATTTACATAACAACGTTAAAAGAACTTGTTAGTATTTTCGACAAAAACCCATAGATCAAACAACCTTCTAAAATTCTTAGGTAAACAAAAAAAGATTATTGGATATAGAAATTGAGTCAATACTCGCAATCTTAAAGTTTGTATTTTTAGTAGTTGTTACAAAATAACAAAATCATGGGGCTACTGATTTCGAGGCTTGCAATTTATTATTTATTTTTAAATTTAGTATTAAAAATTAAGGCTATGGGTACATAATTCGCAAATATTTTACGGCTATCCCTACTTTTTCTGTCTTTACACGGCAAATCACGTGTAGTAAAATTCTCACTGGTATGGAAACTGCAGATGTAAACATTAGGTTGATAGTGACATTGTCATTAGAAAGGTAGAGATGGCTATTTCGGTTTCGTTCAGTTTTTGAATGTTCTTGGTTCTTGGATAACCTTTACTTGTATAAATGATAGGATTATTTTTTCACTAATTATGTATTCAGTGGTTACCATTATTTTTATATACTATACAAATAGTCGAAAAAGAAAAAAGTTGTAAAGTTATTTTAATAATGTAGTGTTACCATGGAAAGCTTAGATAAGGTTTGAACATGTGAAGAACTGCGTTGTATAAATGTAGTATTACTCAATTAATTTATAAAGACTTTATTTATTTCTTTATTTGCGCAAATTAAAATATGGGACGTTGTTACAAGAAATGAGGAGCTTGCGTTCAAAAGAGGCTATATCCATTTGGAAAAAATATCCAGGAAACAAAAAAAAACTTCTTATTGGTTGGCCTTAGTACTTGGGGATAACAAGATAAGGTTTATTTGTAGTGTTTTAGGAAAGTAGTTTGATGCAATTTGATTTTTATTTTTTGAGTTACCGTTTTTTGAAAAAAAAAATTATTATTAATCTGGATATGGATAGTTTTGATTGCAAAATTTTAAAAATTCTCAAAAAGAACTAATTAAAACGCCAGAAAACACATTTTTATTATAAAATTGGAACACAAAATCAAATGGAACCAAGAGAAACAAAAATATTTATATGTGAAGAGCAGGTTCTTCATCCAAACAGTCACATTCCTCGCTCTCATCTACTTCTTTGTCAGTAGATTCTGCTCGCAACATCCAATTTTCACCAAACAGCTCTTTCAGAAGCTTCGTAAGACTGGACTTCTTCTTATCTGGTAACGAGTTTCTGGGCTCTATAATGTTTAGAACCAGGTTCCCATCGTCTTTTCCTTTTTTTAGCATCATCTGACGCGATTTATTTCCAGATGCAAACCGATAATATAGGTATGTATTTTCTTCAATCTTTTGTTGGTTCTGAATGTCTTTGAATGCCCTGCTCTATGGTGATCATTTCTTCATCCATATTGCACGTGGATCGTCGTCAATCGTCAATATTTCCGGAAGCAAACCAGCACTGGTTGGCGAATAACTGATCACTGATCGTCACTCAACGAACGCCTTCAACCCCTACCACTCTTTAGTTAACGGTCAACGCGAGGCGGTCGCGAGTTCGCGAAGTGTATCGTTACAGTATTGTCAGATGCACCACTATTTTGTCGTATTTCTGAATATAACGAATTATTGGATATAGCCACTTTTGATCGCAAAAGTAGGATATAGCCACTTTTGATGCAAAATGCCGACTTTATATGCGATTTTAAAATATAAATAGCTCGTTTTGAACACTAGTGAACGTGCCAGTTGATAGATCTTGTAAAATCACAAAAAAGCATAATTTTGTAAAAAATGGATATAGTCCCTTTTGAACGCAAGCTCCTCAAATGTGTTACTGAAAAGCGAAGAAGTAGACGGTTAGCTCAATTGAAGTAAGTACTTTTTTACATAAATCAAATTAATTACTATTGTATTTTTCAAATTAATTTTAATTACTATTGTATTTTTCAAATTAATTTTAAATTTATAGTGAAAATATGATCTATAAAATCTATCGGTAAACCAAGAATTTTCGCATTAAATTTTATTCTCGTTTAACGGAATAAACTATTTGTTAGATTATTTAATTATTAGAATTGTACATGAGTAAAAACGAGTGACTCAGATTCCGAAGCGACAAACGAGTTACGCGAGGATAAAAATGAACAATTGTTATTTGTTAATCTTCTTCACAATTATTAAATTTTATTTGATAAAAAAATGACCCCAAAAATTAAGAATCTTCTTCTAGTTTGTAAATTTTTCTATGACGCATATTCATAACTGCTACCATATATTGTAACAAAAAAATACCTACGCCGAAGACGTCCACCCACCAACTTCACTTAAACCGAAGCAAAATACTACTAAACAAGCACAATGTGCTTAAGTATGTCATACTTCAAAAGCGTAGTACATTCTTCTATGTAGGCTGGTAAATAGAAGCAAACACTGCGGAGAAAAGCAAATGCTTTTTAAGTGTAGTGAAATCTTCAAAAATGTAGTACGTACTTGAAGCATTAGCATTTACTACATTTTATGCCACCATGGGCACTTTACTTTATAGCTAAACTCGTACCTATTTACGGTTATCGGAACAAACTCTTATAAAATAATACCTTTATTTGAACTTTAATTACTTGAAATAATTGGATTATCCATAAATAATATATACACAATAAATAACTTTTTATTAATTGTACGCCTTAAATCAACTATTATTTTTCAAATACACTATCAATACTATTTAATAAACAACTCTTTGATTGATTTTATTATCATCGTAAAAGCGTTAAAAAGCATAAGCAGAATGAACTGTTATATCAAAATAGCGGGTCGGACACATCTCTACTTGTCACTGTCTTGAGTCTTGTCATAACATTATATTCGACTGAGTGCGTTGTATGACAAAGATAGCAAATGTTCGATTTCCATGGACATGGTGTCCATTTTTTTCGAATCCTGAAAAAACTAATAAATATTTTTAAAAAATTTAAACACAAAATGAAAGACTAAATTATTATCGAGGGCCGAAAGTCCCTTAGAATATAAAAGAAGTTTCTTTCGAATGAGATATTTGAAATTAAAAATCACACTACATTTTCTCTTAGTTTTTCACCCATGTAACTAATTAAAATAAACATTATAGAAGTTCTCAGGGACTTTCGGCCCTCGCTAATAACGTATTCTTTCATTCTGCGTTTAAATTTTTCAAAAATACTTAGTAGTTTTCTCAGGATTCGAAAAAAATGAATCCCCATTTGAATAGCATTGCAGCCGAAAATACGTACCGATCCTCTTAATAATACAGATCATCTCAAACCCTTATTTCAATACGTCACAGATTATCGAATTCTCTCTGACGCATTACAGTTGGAAGTGACAGGAAAAACGTACCTCTGTGATTACTATACATTGAACTTTGCGCAGCAGTGAAACAATAGTAGTGTTCGCGCAGTACAACATGAATGTATTCAGAGTATATAAGTTCGGGATTAGTTTCCAAGGCGCAGGCGTCAACGTAAACTTATCTTGGACATGCTCAGGATTTTTCGCTCCGCGAACAATTTTCGGATTCGTAATGTAATGACGGGTTGCATACATTAAGGTTAGAGAAGGAAGCCTTTTGTTGTCCCTTTCTTATTTCAAAATCAATGTCAAAAAAAATAAATGCAAATGCAACCAAATTTGTATGTCAACAAAGAGAAAGAGAATAAAAGCAACAGGCAAAGGTTTAACTTTCTATTCAATGCATTTCTTAGAAGTTAGAAATTTGATTAGCGTCTTTCTTTATTATTTCGACAATATCTATAATTTGGTATTTCCACGCCGAAATCGGGCTTACATTTTTGTAGAGAGTAAAAGATTGTCATGTTACTTGGAAACTGCAGCTTGTTATTTAGATATAAAAATTACCTTTAACCTCCTGGGGGTTGAACATTATCTGAAGGAAGGATTAATTTAGTAAAGCAATCATTTCCAATTTTGATATATATGTATTGAATTTGATAGGTTGTGGCATTGTGTTGTGGTTTATTACACCACAAAAATAATGAAAGACACAAGAAATAGTTTCAGAATAAGTTTGATGTGTTGTTTATGTTTCATTATATTCAATAAGAGACTAATTTAACTCATAAATTAAACTGAAAAATAAACCACAAGAATATGTAGGTACTTATAAGCTCATCTAGATAGAAGAAATTAAGTAAAAACAGTACAATTTATTGTAATACATACTACCGTAATAGATGAATATCGAATGAAAATAATACTAGAAAAGGTACCTACTTATTTATAAGCATACGAAATGGAAAACATTGACAAAAACAATTAAAAAAGCTTTAATATAAAAAATATTAAAATTTGTTTGAAGAATGTTTAAATGATACAACATAATTTCAAAACTTTAAAAACCAGAATCTACATCTACAAGTTGTTTAACAAAACAATATTTTAGGTTAAGAATAGGAAGGAGTAAGAACAGAATGTCGAGAAATTCTTTCCAAATATTTTGTGCGCCTGTGCGAACTTAAAATCCGAAGCGTTCCCGTACTGCGCGAACACCGAATTAAAAATCCGGAGGGTGTTCAGAGGGAAATATTTGACCTTTGAATTTTGTAATGAGCAGGCGTTCTCCCTCTGGGTATACCCAGGATGTCCTGCGCGATCAAAGCTTATGTATTCCTTGACGCCTTGATGGGTATTTGCATATTAAAACGACTTTATAGATGTATCCGCTGTAAGCTCGTAGGTAGAGGGGATATTTAAAAGTTCGTGAGCGCTAGTAGTGACAAGCCAGTGAACTTTTAGTGGCAATTTGACATAAATGTCAAAGTGAATAATTTAAAACATTGAAATTAAAACATTAAAAAAATATTAGTTGGCCAAAGCTGTGGCATATATTTTTACATTAAATAATATACTTATTACGTTTTAAATACTGAAATTTGGTTTTTTTAACATTTTATAATATACCTAATAAACCTATTAATCTAGGGCCATCTACACGATAATTGCGAAACTATCTGAAGCAGGAAAGAAGTAAACTAATATTTCAACCTTAGTTTAATTACATAAAATACAAATAAACTGTTTAAAAATATATATTTCATTAAACCAGGCCGTCATAAACATAATTATTTACAATGGGTAAGTTGTCAGACTGCCGTTTAGAAAAACCCTCTTCGGTCATTTTAAAAAAAAAATGTCTTAACCAAAACACTCAAATATTATGAAATATTTAGTTCACAGCAACTATCTAAATATTTATAAAACTACAATATACCTAGAGATTTAAAATTTCCGGAAAAATTATGTGCAGGAAAAAAACCTGTTTTTTTCCGGAAAAAACAGGAAAAATACGGCAAAATTGACATTTGCTACAATATACTAAACAAATTCTGCATCCCGTATCAAAATCGATAAATTTAGTAGAATTCGATAGATCTATATTATCAGAAGTTTTTGTCTTTAAGTAGGTACATTATATAAAAGACACAATATTAAAAAATATTCCCCAACAAGTTAACCAGACTAGTTCTCTTATCGAAAGCTTGCTAAAATATGTATGTTGAAAAACGCTACGAATTTTGTTCTAAGCTGATTCACTTTGCAGCCTCTTGATGCTCGCTTTAAAGAAGAATAATTGAATGAAGACCAACTAATGGAAGCCATAGACTTCATTTCTGAGATGGCTTGCTCACTAAGGCCCGGTCTTTTCACCTCCGAATAACTAGTTATCGGGAAGTTTATTTGACAAATTTACATGTAATCTGCCAGATAAACTTCCCGATAACTATTTATTCGGAGGTGAAAAGACTGGGCCTAAACCTAGATGTAGGGAAGGTGGTGGCAAATCTAGCCCAATTTAGAATAAAAACTGGATTTTTTAGTCGAAATTCTTTATGGTATAGTGCAGATATGTAGTACTAATCCCGTTATATGGTAGCAATGTTTATGTACATCGCAGCGACTTATGCCAAATGCCTCCCGAATTTTAAATGGACCTCCATCTTCTGACTCTTCAGAAAGAAACTGGTCTTTACACGGCCTCATATATACAAGCAAAAAAATATGTTATCACAGGATAAAATTTATAAGTTGTTGCTATTCATTTAAATTTGTTTATAGACGAAAAACAGATATTTATTTACGATACTAGACCAGATCCACTTTTAAAAGAGACAAAAATCATGTTTTGTTATCCGTTCAGGATGGTGAAGCGGAGATCGAGTCTGAATCAGATGCTTGGTCTAAAGATTCAGATTCAAACTCAGATAAAAATACACCACTGAGCAATTTGGTTAAATAATGTGCTTTTTACCTTTGAAGTTTCGGTTTTGACACTTACAATTAAAGTCTCTTAGTTTAAGTACACTTAGTCTCAATTAAAAAATTATTTCAAATTTTCCCAATTTTTCCCGTTTTTTCCGATATGTTAATTCTCTAAATATACCATAAAAGCAAATACATTAGACAATAATACATCCAACTCCCACAGAAAACTGGAAGCACGTTGCCACTAGCACCTCTGCCGGCTTGAGTTGAACTACTTTTCTCAACGTAAACATACAAATTTAATTTTGTTAATTTTTGGATAATTAATTAGCTAATCTTTGATAAATTGTGTTGGTATTTTTACACAAAATGTCTTATACAATAGGTTCCGTAAAATGGATTCTCATAGCAACTCTCGGCAGCAATGGCAACAAAATTAACTAAAAAGGGTATTACTTTGCAGTGGCGTAACAAACTCCGCCGAACCCCCCCTGCAGAATTGGAAGTGGTGCCCCATTTAAAAAATTACTAAATGCGACTTGTGCAACAAAAACTTATATGTGTTAGTGTATTCACAAACTGTTTATACCAACTTATTTTTCATCTGTATTGGTATAGAATAAAATAGAACAAAAATTAATAAATAATTACACTATTACATAGTATTATTGCATGAGATGAACAACTTTCTTCGTGCACTACTATCAGCGAATATTATACAGGGTGAGTCATGAGGAACTGTACATACTCCTACCTCGTATAGAGGCTCCTATGGGGAATAACAAATGACCATTAAAAAGTGTCTGCTCCCATTGTTTAATAATATACAGGGCGAGTTTCGCATTTTGACAGAAATTTGTATTCGTCATAATTTTTGAACGGTCAGATCGATGTGTCTCTTATTTTGGCCAATCGTTACACTATTACCACCTAATCAACTAATTTATTCAAGCTAGAAAAAATCAGGTCCGGCTTTAAAAAAATTAGTTCGTTTGGGTCTTAGAAAAAATTTCACCCTGTATACGCTTTTTGAAAACTCTAATATGAATTTTACAAATTAGACAAATAGGCAATTAAAATGGCATATTTATTTTTTTCCGCACACGATTACTTAATTTTTTATAAAAAAATCAAATTTCACTATAAACTAAAAGTTTGGTAAAGTGAACCATAGATTTAAAAAAAAATAACTTTTATTACAAAAATTAATTTTTTTTGCACAAATAAGTAATTTATGTTACCATCCAGTCAACTGATTTATTCAAACTAGAGAAAAATCAGGTCCGGATTTAAAAAATTAGTTCGTTTTGGTCTTAGAAAAAATTTCACCCTGTATACGCTTTTTGAAAACTCTAATATGAATTTTACAAATAAGACAAATAGACAATTAAAATTACATATTTATTTTTTCCCCCACACGATTACATACTTAATTTTTTATTAAAAAATCAAATTTGTCAAAATCGGAATTTTAACCTAAAAATGAACTCGCTACAACTCTCGCTACAACTCTGTTCCATTTTAATATTTTTTTTCTGAAATTTTTACAGCACATACCTCTTACCATTGTGAAGACTATGAAAATTGTTGTAGACTTTCAGTCTTCTTCTTGTAAAAGTTGCAAACTTGTAAATCGCAAAAATTAGGTGGAAAAATTTAAAATTTATCAATTTGATCACGTCTATGTTAAACTATAGAGTCCAAAAGAAGTGTTATGGGAAGTTTTAGATCTAGACGAGTTATAAAAAAAAAATTGTAAAACTTTTAATTTTAAGAAAAACGTTGTTTTTGTAAATTAATTTTTGTAAAAAAAGTTAATTTTTTTAAATCTATGCAAAAACTTTGCCAAACTTTTTATGCATAGTCAAATTTGATTTTTTAATAAAAAAATAAGTAATCGTGTGGGGAAAAATAAATATGTAATTTTAATTGCCTATTTGTCTTATTTGTAAAATTCATATTAGAGTTTTCAAAAAACGTATACAAGGTGAAATTTTTTCTAAGACCCAAACAAAATAATTTTTTAAATCCGGGCCTGATTTTTTTCTAGTTTGAATAAATCAGTTGATTGGGTGATAACATAAATTAAATATTTGTTCAAAAAAAGTTCATTTTTGTAATAAAAGTTATTTTTTTTTAATCTATGGTTCACTTTACCAAACTTTTAATTTTTCATAGTTAAATTTGATTTTTTTTTATAAAAAATTAAGTAATCGTGTGGGGAAAAAATAAATATGCCATTTTAATTGCCTATTTGTCTAATTTGTAAAAATCATATTAGAGTTTTCAAAAATGAAATTTTTTCTAAGACCAAAACGAACTTATTTTTTAAATCCGGGCCTGATTTTTTTCTTGTTTGAATAAATCAGTTGATTGGTGGTAACATAAATTAAATATTTGTTCAAAAAAAATTAATTTTGGTAATAAAAGTTAATTTTGTTAAATCTATGGTTCACTTTACCAAACTTTTAATTCATAATCAAATTTGATTTTTTTATAAAAAATTAAGCAATCGTGTGCGGAAAAAATAAATATGTTATTTTAATTGCCTATTTGTTTAATTTGTAAAATTCATATTAGAGTTTTCAAAAAGCTTATACAGGGTGAAATTTTTTCTAAGACCCAAACGAACTAATTTTTTTAAAGCCGGACCTGATTTTTTTCTAGTTTGAATAAATCAGTTGATTAGGTGGCAATAGTGTAACGATTGACCAAAATAAGAGACACATCGATCTGACCTTTCAAAAATTATGACGAATACAAATTTCTGTCAAAATGCGAAACTCGCCCTGTATATTATTAAACAATGGGAGCAGACACTTTTTAATGGTCATTTGTTATTCCCCATAGGGGCCTCTATACGAGGTAGGAGTATGTACAGTTCCTTATGACTCACCCTGTATTATCTACAATTTTATTAATATCTGTCTGATGGGCAACTTCATTTTCAATACTTATAAGCCTTAGAGAAGATGACCGTGATTCTGACATTGTACTGCGAAGATATAATTTTAATTATTTAAACTTAGAAAAGATCTCTCTGAACTAGCTGTCTTGACGGGTAAAGTTAAATACAAGATATACGCACGACGCATAATTCTATTATGAAAGCGCTAGTGAATGAAAATCTATAAGAATAATTTTGGCTGCTTCATACAAAGAGTTCGCCGATGACAACTGTGTCCTTAATGATTTTCTAACAAATTGCACTTATTCCAAAAACTCATTACTTAAATCTGACGAGTACGAATCAACTAATTTACTGGCTTCTGCAAAAAAATTCTGGGTACGATTTGAAAAGATATTCACTTGTAGGATCTAAGAATTATCGTCGTTCACTTTGTACACACTTGTACTTGTAACTCTAGCTTGAATTTGTTGAATGACTACATCGAGATTTCCGAAAAACACGCCTCATCATGTTCCAGGCTCAAATGTCCACTGCTGAATATAGGCCTTCCTCCTGCTTCCAACCCCGTCTATCTTGCGCCACTCTCATACAGTTTTTATTTAGCTTTCGTCGGCCCATCTTGTAGGTGGTCGACCGACGCTTCTTTTGACTTCCCTTGGTCTCCATTCCAACAACCTCTTTGTCCATCGCCCATCTGTCATTCTAGCTATATGTCCTGTCCATCTCCATTTTAGTCTGGTTATCCTTTCAATGACGTCAGTTACCTTGGTTCTTCTCCTGACCTCTTCGTTTTTTGTTCTGTCTCGCAGAATTATTTTTAACATGGACCGTTCCATTCGTCTCTGTGTGACTGCCAGGTTGGTAGGCGATGCTTTTGTTAAGGTAAGAGTTTCTGCTCCGTATCTCAAGACTTTGAGGACGCAATGATCAAATACCTTTCTCTTCAGTCATGTGGACAGCTCACTTTTAAAAGTCTCTCTCAATTTTCCATATGTTTACCACCCAAGACCGAATCTTCTCTTCAGTTCATGCTTCTGATTATCCCTGCAAATCATAATTTCATGTCCCAAGTATTTATATCTATCGAGTTCTATTTCTTTCCCATCAATGCTGATGTTCTGCTTGCGCACCAAATTGGTCATTTTTTTTTTTCGATATATTCATAATTAAACCTACATTTTCAGTAGCTACCATGAGTTCTTGTATCATCCCTCTTGGCATACCTATATCTTCAGCTATATTATGACTATATCATCGGCGAAGCGTAAGTTGTTTAATTGTTCTCCATCTATCTTTATCCCCTTTGTCACAAAAGGGAAAAACACGGCTTCTGTATCTACATCTTTCTCCAGGGTTTGAAATGCGTTGATCTTGTAATAATTCATGCTTCTTAACTCTACCAAACCTTTTGGCTTTAAAAGTACAGGGCAAGCCACAATTAATAGCAAAATCTTCGGATTCTTGTAAAAATGACGTGAGTATAGTTTTGCATAAGATTTAAAAAAAAAGTTATGTAAGAGTAATGTTACGCGTAAGACATCCATATTTTTGGACTGCAAAAGAGTGACGGCTAGATTTATAGATTTCAAAACTTTATTTTGTAAAATAATTAGTAAGACAAATTGAAAATGTTCCATTTTACTTTTTAAATTATTAGCTGTTATTCTCTCCTCACTATATGTGGTAGTTTGTGCGGCAGATTTCCGGGCACTGCTTAAAAAACATTACGTATGCATGCGTACAATAATACAACAATAACAAATATTAGTCGACAAGATGGGGCCCCCGCCCCGCAAGCTTCATGCTGAGGGGGTCTTTGTTACGTCCCTGTTACTCTGCCTCCATTCAGCCCGATGAGAGGGTGTTTAGCTGCAATTTCTTTTTACAAGAAGGCTAACCCCAGACTGTATAGAAAATTTATTTTTTCTACAACCACTATTCAAAATGCACTTTTCTGCAAAGTTTTATGTTAGCAAACTTGATATTTTCTCACAGTATAAAATATTTGACATTAGTGTGCAGAAAAGTGACGTTTCTGTGCCAGAAAGTTCTTTTACTGCACAGTTGACTACCTCATTCTGAGTAACGTCATATTCTGTTTACATCCGTGTTTAAAGTTTAGACAAATATATAACCTATAAGACAATTATTATATTTAACTATAGAATAGAAATTAAATTTATGGATGTTACAACTGTTTTATTTTACAATTTTATTCTTAATAAACATTTTATAATTATCAATTAACCAATAAGGATTTAGCAACCTCAACAAGATACGTCGAATGAAGTAGGTTTGGTGGAACTCCATGACTAAAGTCAAATGCAGTGGCGCACCCAGAGGGGTTTTGGGGGTTAAAACCCCTCCCAGGGCATATAAAGAATAGTAGGAAAATGTATTTAAATTGTCTTTAACAAACTATACAAAAAAAATTCTGTGCCCAAGCCAAACCCCCCCCCCCCCAGAGGAAAATTTTAGGTGCGCCACTGGTCAAATATGACATTATTTTGTAATAATTATTTAAAATAGTTTAAATTCAAACAAATTAGGGCAGTGCATTAATATTTTAACTGATTTCTGTGTAATTTGTTTAGGTATAAAATGAATTTAAATTGTTTAGTATTAATTAAATATAGTTTATAATTTATTATTATAATAAATCTTCGTTTGGAAATTGTGATTTTTATTTTTAGCAAAAACTGGGGTTTTAGAAAAAGTATAGTATGTAACACGTGCAGAAAGCTAATTTCTCACTCGTTTGAATTGCGGTACGAGCGCAAGCGAGTGCTCGCTTGCGCTCGTACCGCAACTTCTTAAACTCGGGAGAAATTATAGTACCTTTCTGCACAATATACTATTCTATTATTAGAGCTAAGGGTTGTAATAATAATACACGGTAGTGTGAAATTTAGGTGTAACTTGTAAAGGGAGCTTCAGATAAAATTAATGATATATTTGAAAGGTCGAACCCGCTTATTGGAATACCGGTTAAAGGAATATCCCGGTTTAAGAGATAGAAATTTGAGGTCCCAAAACGTTTTTACTAGGCTTATATGATCGGTTATTAGAATAGGGCTTTTCATTCACAGTCATTTGTTTCGAGCTTCTGTCATGTGTCACATAATATTAATATATCTACGACATACGTTAAATTATTGGTATATACAATAATACAAACCAAAGACGTATGACGTAGATATATTAATATTATGTGACATATGACAGAAGCTCGAAACAAATGACAATCGATGAAAAGCCCTATAACTCTGTTATTGAGACACGGTTAAACACAGTATAGATAATTAGGGAATCCAACGATCTGTCAAACTATTCCAATATGTCTGGCGATTGGCATGCAATACATTGAAAGCATATGATAAATATTGTTTTTTAAGTATTTAAAGTAATTTTCGTATATTTATATCCGCCTAAGTATTGCTAACATACTTCTGTGACATAATAAAAAATATTGTTTACATCAATAAACTAGAATAAGTACTTAAAAAGTTTTATTTAACTAAGTAATTTGGAAGGTTGAAGAAAGGTAGGTTAACAAATTTTATATTTCAAAGTTTAATAATAAATTATATTAAGCATCCCTAAAATAGATTTTTTACTTATGTATTTTATTATTTTAGGTTAGTTAGTAATAGCTATGCCACTAACATGTATTGTAGTGAACTGTGGAAGCAGGTCGAAAAGGGATAAAGTATCTTTTTTTGCTATTCCCAAACCACTGAAGTTTAAACATGCTATCCACTTGAATGAATTAACTGTTAAACGCAGAAAAAAATGGATAAGGGCCATACGAAGAGCAGACCTGACAGAATCAAAATTAAAATATCAAAAAGTGTGTTCCAAACATTTTATTCAAGGTTTGTCAATAATTTTCTATAAAGAAATAATATTAATCTTAATATATTTCAATAAAATATTGTAGGTGCCGTGGCAGTTAGTAGGCATTCGCATCGGGTAAAATTTTTTGGAAAATATGAAAATATACATTGTTTTAAGCTATTTTCCCAAAAAATTTTACCCGATGCGAATGCCTACTAACTGTGTATCTACGTTATATAATTTTGTTTTAGGACAACCTGCAAAACTTGAAGATGTAAATGATCCTGATTGGATACCAACCCAAAATATGGGTTACTCTAGGGGACCTGTAAAACGAAAGCAGGACATTGAAAGACTGGAAAGAGTAAAGAAAAGATCTTCCACAAAGGTTTCACAAGAGGACAATGATACATTTATTGAGGTATACTAATTAAAAGAGAATGTCATTAACTTTAAATTGATTTGGAATTAAGGGGATCCGTACAAAGTTTCGGCTACAATGCTATTTAAATCGGATTCATTCTTTTCAAAACCTGAGAAAACTAATAAGTATTTTTGAAAAATTTAAATGCAGAATGAAAGATTACTTTATTACCGAGGGCGAAAGTCCCTGAAAACTTTTATGTTTATTTTAATAAGTTACAGGGGTGAAAAACTAAGAGAAAATGTAGTGTGTTTTTTATTTTAAAGTATCTCATTCAAAAGAAAACTTTTTATTTATTCTAAGGGACTTTCGGCCCTTGATAACAATTTAGTCTTTCATTCTGCATTTAAATTTTTTAAAAATATTTATTTGTTTTTTCAGGATTAAAAATGGTGATATTTTCCAAATCGAACATTCGTTATCTTTATCATACAACGCACTGAGTCGAATAGAATATGGTGATAAGACAGTGACAATTTTAAATATTTGACATGGCATCAGGAATATTTTGAGTTATTGATTAAATAATATTGATAGTGTATTTGATGAATAATTGATTAAAGACGTGAACTTAATAAAAAGTTATTTATTGTTTATTATTTATGGAAGATCCAGGCGGGGAATACACCAGTATATATTCTGTGATCCAAGTATTTTGTTGTTACAGATGTTCAAAATTGTAAGCGTTCTATAGTAACAATATATTATTAAAAAATCACTTTTGCTCGATTGGGTGTTAGTTTTTGTTGTACAATATATAAATTATTACAATCACTGAATACATAGCTAGTGAAAAAATTATCATATTAATTAACTGAATTAATAATTTAAGCCATTATGCAAGTAACAGTTATCCAAGAACTTTCAAAAGCCATATTTTTAAAGTTAATGATGACATTGTCAACTAATGTTTACATATCCATACCAGTGAGAATTTTACTACACATAATTTGTCATGTAAAGACAGAAAAGGTAGGGATAGCAGTAAAATATTTGCGCTTACACTCTTAAAGGGAATTTTAATTATAGAGATCAGTGTATAATAGTCGACAGTACATGTAAAAACCTTAATTACTCTGTTACCAATGTTGTATTGTGAAGACATTATAAAAGATCTAGGTATTCAGTTTGACTCACAACTAACCTTCAAGATTCGTATAAATGTAAAGTATATGATTTTATAATAAGAAACTGTCATAAGTTTGATATTTTGAAATTAAAACTGTTGTATTTTTGCTTAATTCTGTTAAAGCTTGCATATGGTTCCACTATAAGGATCCCAATTTATAATCAATTATGTTTGTTACAGAATGAAAACAATACAGTAAGTGAAAGTAACACTACAGCAATGTATGAAGACAGTACTGGAACCGAAACTCAAACTGAGTTAACCTCAGATGATATTGAACAGATGGCTCAACAATTAAAATTTGCAAATAAAAAAATTGACGAGTTGACTCGCAGAATTAATAAGACCATTTTAAGTTTCGAGTCACTAGAAACGGACAATCCGAAATGTTTATATTATACCGGTTTAAATTTTTCTGTTTTGAAGTCAGTATTTGACAGAATTAAACCATTTATTCCATCATCCTCAGTAACTGTTTTAGATCCCTCTCAACAATATTTGTTGACATTGATGAAAATGAGACTTAATCTAGATTTTAAATATTTGGCCTACCAATTTGGCATTTCTCAATCAACATGTTCCACCTATTTTAATACCATCATCTCAATAATGTATCAAAGATTTAAAAATAGCATAAAATGGCCAGATCGGGAAATTATTAAAAAAAACATGCCTTCTTGCTTTAGAGAAGTCTTTCATGATAAGACCACAATTATCATTGATTGCTTTGAGGTGTTTATCCAAAAACCAGCTAGTTATTTAACCCAGCAGCAAACATGGTCAAACTATAAACATCATAACACAGTTAAATTCCTTATTGGAATTACTCCCCAAGGCTGTATTTCATATATCAGTAAAGCATGGGGAGGAAGAACATCAGATAAACAAATAGTAGAGCTCTCTGGTTTTTTGGATAAAATAGAACCCCAAGATATTGTGATAGCAGATCGAGGTTTTTTAATAAAAGAATTTTTAGATGTGTTACAAGCAAAGCTAGTAATTCCAGCTTTTACCAAGGGGAAAAAACAATTGCTTCCACTAGAGCTGGAAGAAACTAGAAACATTGCACAGGTTAGAATCCACGTAGAAAGAGTTATTGGCTCCATTAAAAATAAATTTAATATTTTTTCAGAGCCACTTCCGATTTCTATGTTAACCCATGTTACTGATGGTATAAATATAGTTGATAAGATAATTTTTATAGCATGTGTTTTGATTAATTTATGCCCTCCTATTGTTCCAATTTAATTAAATTTAACCTATTTCACCAGATTGTCGCCTTTTTAGTATTTCTTTTAATAATTTTTGGTACACATCTGAAGTGTCACTACGAAAAACAATCAATGACACCTTTGGCCAAAACTAGGATATATATATGCCATGTTGTCGAGGTTGTCAGTTAGTTTTGAATTATAAATAGCTACAGCAAGAAAACTTGCATTGTTTCAGACAAAATCAAACAAGCTTATATTTTTCTAAAACTTTTTTTGTTGGTTTTTAAATATGTTAAAGTAAAAAGTTCTACTCACAGATTTGGCCGCTAATTGTTTAAAGAATTAAAACTCTTTTGTATACTTAAATAATTTTAAAAATATTGAATTCATCATTTTACAAATCTTTGTTGTGGGGAAGCTTGCAGTTCTGATGATCTATTGTTGTTAAAACATTTTGCTTTATGTTGTAAAGTACTTTATAATCAACTATTTTCAATGGGAAATAAGCCACAATTTTACCAAAAAAATGATTTTATTAACGTTTCGACGCCCAAGTCGGGTGTTGTCAAAATACAAAATATTAAATTAAACAAAAATGTTATTGCTTAGTAAAAAATTCTTCTAATAATTTATTTAATCTGACTCATTTATATCAGCAATTCAGACATGGATTATACATTTTAATGAAGAAGACTTTAAAATGATATTGCCAATATTGATGAGTTGCGTTCCTGGGACGACTTTACTAAAAGATAGTAAATCATAATATTATCATTCGAAAGTGGTAGGTTTATTGGTCAAAAGGTGGAGAATAAAAGACAAAGACTTCGGCTACTTCATCTATTTATTGAAGACATTTTTGTTCACTAATTAGTGAACATTACCAGTTCATCTACAAATGAGTTTGATAAATAACAAACATCCATAGAAAAAAAGCAATGCAACTAGCAAGTTGTAAGTAAAGCAGCTAGTGAAACGAACCATTGAGAAATGTAAAATACAGACATTAAGTTTGTAAAGAACTAAGTACAGTTAACAATTTAAAAGCCAATACAAGAGCAAGAGATCATGTAGTAACATAATGATTGCATAAAAAAATTGCAAAAAATGTGTTCAACTAGAACGAAAATAATGTCCAGAATTCAACAATTCCAGACAATAATTTGCATTCAAATGATTTAATTTTAACTTTAAGTAGCATTCTTACAATAATGACTGTGGCTAGCGTATATTATTTATGTACACCTCATTGGTTGTTTTTGTATTTTGATATTAATAAAAAATTTGTGACAATTTTAATGAAAATAAATCATATGAAAACTGAAAAGAATGTATTTATTTGATGTTTCGGAGACTGACCTATATCAACCGTAGAATGAATTGTAAAAATATTAAGGAAACAAAGTTTCAAAATTTCCTCTTAAAAGTATATGTATACTATGGTACACTGTACTTTTGTATGTATATATGGAATAAACATGGCTCGAGGGAAACTTTTGAAGGTCCAGAACCTTTCTGTGGCATCACTAATGATGCTACGAAAAATGAGGTTCAGAAATGGCTGATAAAGAATCATCAATAGAAAAGGAGAACCACTCAAGTTCAAGTCTAGACTAAATAAAAAAAAATAATCAAGAATATTAATAAAAAACTCAAACAGTTTCATGAACCTCAATAAACGAGAGATGAAAACGGTCACTGAAATGGTGACAAGTAAGGTGAATGAACCATGGTGCAGAAAGTGCGAAATGGAAGAAGAGAGTGAATGGACTCAATAATGATTATGAAAATAATGGAAACATGAACCATTAAAATTTTATGTGGCATAATCATGAAATAGTTTCTGGTTGCATATTGAACATGTCCACCTAGTTTTGGGTTTTTCTAATAAATTTACACACCCAATATGGAACCAGAAAATATTACAATTCTCATATGAGCATTGAACCATAGGTTGGCCATCATCGACATTATTGCAAAAACACCACTTTGTTATATTGCCACCTGGTACTCTGGAAGTGTAATAACGTCCTAAAAGTTCAGGCATAATTACTTTTGCATGAAAATTTAGGACTTTATCTTTAATTTCTTCCCAAAATTTTATGTCTGGTAAAACTCTTTCGATAAATATAAAATTAGGACACCAGACAACAAAGTCACAATAATTAAGTTTACAAATAAATATTTGTGCTTGCACCTGGTAATAGTACTTATGTTTTTTATTCATTTTTACTGTACCAGTTTTATCACATTCAAGACAGGAGTCCTTTCGACTTGCATACTCCTGTAAATTTCCATTTTCTCGAAGAGAAAATGGACACTTTTCTTCTAAGGTACCCGCAGCACAACAGTCACAATACACAAATCCATCAGGTGAGGCACCTAACTGAGGCCATTTCATGCACACTACCAAGCCAATTGTATTCACTATAAAGTCTCTATGATTCCTGCTAGTTTCTTTTTTATAAGCATCAATTGCCAGCTGTTCGTGATTTATCCCCCATCTTATTGCCCTTGTAGAAATTTTGCGAGGGTAACATATTGATTTGATCAAAGATAGGGATGGTTTCTCCACATTGGTTCTACAGACATCTTTAAAAATTGAAGCTGTTACTCTACCAGTCCTTTGTCTATACCACTCTGCACATTTCCTTTGGTCCTGTGTCTTATCTTCTATTTCTCTTCGTATATTCTGGGTTACCTCCATTTTACATTTCATACCTAGTTGAATGAGATCATCTAGAGGCATTTTTTCATATTTTTTATGGTACACATTAAAAAGGACTGGTATACTAACTTTTTCATTATTTTCATCTGACAGTTGTGACGCAAATGGCTCTACATGCCTCATCAAAACAGCGTCACAATTGGAATTTTGCAATTCTTGCAGCAAGTCCAACATTTCGCTATCATCCATTGGAGGAATTTCCTTATAATTTTTTTCTTCTATCACTTTCCCCCAGTCTAGTGAAGCAGCTTCTATTGGATGTGTACCACTTTGCGTTGGAACTGGCCAAGTTGATTTGACATCTGTACACGCTACATTCTTTTCATTTTTCTGCTGCTTCAAATATGCTGCATGCTCTGCAGCGTACAAAACTGCTGTAACATGGCTACATACTTCCCCAAGACCTGCCATGCAAGTACAATGCGCAGTACAAATACTACCACCTGTTTCAGCGATAATCCAAACTCTTAATTTGGTTTCTCTAGCTCTCATTGAATGCTGCACCTGAAACAAAAAAATTAAATCAATTATCAAGGCAATCAATTATATTAAACCCTAAGACTAAAAAGTAATCTCTTTAATATTGATTATTAACAAATCAGGTATTTTTTCTTAAAAAATTTGAAATACAGGTACTACTCTTACCTTGCCTATTAAAAGCACCAGATCATTAATAACTTTAAAACCCACTTTTTCTACAAAGCCAGACTTGAAATATTTGTAAGCTGCTAAACTTTTATAAGCTCTCATTTGTTCATGGGTATAAAAGCTGTGGGCTGTGAGTAAAAACAATATAGGTCAGAATGTCCATGGAAGCTATTGGTGGCACATAGGTAAGTCCATAATCAAAATCGACTTCACTTAGAGCATATGGATCACAGTTAAGTTGTTTGATTTTGTCCAAATATCTATCTGCGGCTTCAGGAGAGCTTATTCTTAGTTGGTCCAAATACGAACTTTCTTTTAAAGCCATATTTGTAATAAAAACAAAAGTCCGACTCTCACAAATAATATTGCAATGTTGTCTTGAAAAAGACAGTTTTTCAAAGGGTACAAGTAACTAAATAAAACAATTTTAACACCAATTCTACAACGAAAAGCACAAGTGCAACAATGCAAGTAAACCAGCAAAATCGACTGCATGCAATACTGCATGCCATACGACCGCCATTTAAACGTCAAAATAGTCACGTGGTTTGGATTGCCTAATAGGTATTTAGTCCATTCCGAAGTTGTAGTTTGTTTTGACATTTCCGTTTTATTTAACCTAACCTATGTTTTGTGTTTTATTGTGTTGTATACAAGGAGTTGTATATTGAAATTGAATTGATTCTTGTTTCATTGAATATAGAGGAGTTGTTCTGTTGCAAGTTGTTCTAGTTTTGTTGTTTTAAAATCTGCGAAAAACTATTTATAGATAATGGTGAACTTAAACAAGAAATGGACATGCAGTTTGCTGATTACTTAATTGTGTACTCACAACACATAGGTACAGGCATTATGCAAATACATACCATTTAGAGGATACTTCATTCAAATTGGAGGACTCTGCGATATTGGGCTTCCTTAATAGTTTACCAGACGTAGACACTGTCTTTTTCTTGGTAGAAAATGACACCTGTTTCACCCTTTCTGAATTTTCTCAAGTCTCATATTTGGATCAACGTGAAATTTGTTGGCTTTCACAGCTTTAATTTGATTAACGGCTGTCATTAAAATATCTTCACTGTTGCATTTTTGACCTAATGCAATTACTTACAGTGCTGAGCAGATAGTATCTCATGTAATTTCTATCTATCCCTCGGTTTTTGATGTGTGCGTAGGTGCTGAAGACTCCAGTTCTTCCCAAATATCACTGCTTGGAACTTAATTATTTAGTGTGACTCATGTAATACAAAGGTAGTGAATGTGCTGGCAAATATTTGATTGAATTAAAGATTTGATTGAATTTAATTTAATAAAATAATCAAGGCAAGTACATGAGTAGGAATGGTAGCATATTTTACATAGTATGTAGCTGACAAGATAACATACATTAAACAGTTTCTCTGTAACAGTACATATTTTTGAGTTTGTTTTATTTTTAATTATCCATTTTTTAAATTCATCATTTCCTTCCACACTTTCAATATCAAATTTATAATTTGTGGCTACAATTAATGGCAGTCAATCAATCAGTCCTTTTTCCTGAAAGCCACAAAAATGTTGACAAAATTAAATCAAAACATATTTACAAACCTTTTGTTATCTGAATTAGTCTTTCCACTTGTTTATCTCGAGTGTAGTGTGTCAAATTATGCATGCTTTTATCTAGTTGTTTCACCTTTTTATAATACTGTGCATACTCTCCAAGTACATATTTGTATTTGTTAGTAATTCCTTTCTATAACAGTAGAACCCCGACTTAGTATTCAAACTATAATTTTTACTCAGGTACTCATAAAATTTAACAGTACCAGAATCATTCTCCAGTTGGAAAATTCAACAAATCTTTTTAAAAGTTGTTAACTTCTAAAGTACTTTGTATAAATTTCAAGCACTTGTATACATACTTCCATTCTTTTTTCAACTACAGAAATTTTTGTTAGATTAGTTTTCCAGGCACAATCAATGTGCCAGGAACAAAATAATCGATTAGACACAGCTGTCACATTATCACTGCTGTCCATCCGTTATAAAAAGTTTCCATTATATCTCTCATAAACATATCTGTAGTGATATTATTAGGTAGAAATTGTAGTATTCATTCTATTTGAAATCATGTATGCCACAGCAACGCCTTCACCAATATTAGTTCCATAGGTACCATCAATACAAACAATTTTTTTTGCAAATGTCATGACAGCATAACGTTGTACATATATCATTCATAATGATAATGCAGAAATCTGAGCAATCTAAATTATGCTGACTATCCTCAGAGCCTTGAGGTCTGTAGTATAATACACTGGCTACACACTACGTTTTGCCTGAGACCATGTCTGCAGAGACTCATTTGCGCAGGTAAGAGCAGCAAGACGGTATCACATGTAAGCCTCCAAGCGCCGCCTGTACTCTCGTCAACATGCTGAAGATTTTACCTGTGCAGTTTTACTTGAAGTGTGGTCAGAAGTTCAGTCCGGCAAAAGTTTTCAAGGTGGACAGTCGAAATGAGTGATATTAGAAGCATTGCAAACCTATTCTTAATTGAAGAGTTGTACAAATTTTTGAGCTGGCATGCATTATGGAAGGTGAAAAGTAGAGAATGAAGCATACACTTTAATGATTGAAAAATTAAAAGAGGCAATATTTTATTTTTATATTTTTAGTTCATTCTAAAATAGAGAATTCTTTTAAATCATATAAATTTCTTTTACCATTTTAGTATTTAATTTTCCAATATTGGGGTACTACTGCCAAAAAAAATTTATATACTTATAATAATAGAATATAATAATTAATCAACTTATGTATTTCTGCTAAGTTCTGACACTGTTTTCTTGTGGCATATTTAATGTAGTATTATGTTCATATGGGATTGAGCCACTGTTGTAGGTGTAAAGAAAATTGCATTTCTTAATTTACTACTGATTGGTGTTTCAATTTCCACTCCGGAAGTCTTTCTACTCTCTACAAAAATTTAAGCAGAATTTTGGGCATGGATGCCAAATTTTTGTCGAAATAAAAGATGCTAATCGAATTTCTAACTGTCTAAGAAATTTCCTGCTATTTCTATTGTTGACACTTGACACACATATTTGTTGCATATTTGCGTTTGTGGAATAATCATATCTACCTGAAAAGGTATTTTGTAAATTTCTATCAATTAAAAACCATGATTAATTTAAAAAAATTTCTTTATTAAACTATATCTACGTTCACAATATTTAGAACTTGAATTAAATTCGATAATTAAACTATATTATGAATTACACCATGGCTATTTTGTCATGGTACACTACCTTCATTATTGAAATACCATAAAAAAAGTTTATCCTTAGTTTGCTTGGCGTCTCTGGAAATACTTATATAATGTTATCTCTGCATATCAATGAGATTAGAATCTTCTGTTCTTAAACCATTCCTATTGTCAACGTCTAAGCTTCCAATGGGAGTATAGGTTGAAGCATATTTAATTCTCAAAAAGTTATGGAGTACACAATATGTCATGACAATGATATATACAGTTTTTAGATTTAAATTAATAGTGGTATGGAAAATTCAAAATCTGTTAGCTAAAATACCAAAGGCATTTTCTACAACTCGCCTTGTCCTTGACAGGCGGTAATTGAATATTTTGCGTTCATTTGTTAATTCTCTTTGATTAAACGGTTTTAAGAAATGTGGAGCTAAGGCAAAAGCTTCAACACCAATAAACACGTCACTAAGCATTTTATCTGAACCACTGAGGCGATCAAAGACTGGAATTTGTAATGTATTTTCTTTTAATTTGTTGTAAAATATTGTTTGCTCTATAACACCTCCATCACAAATTCTCCCATTCACGCCAAATTCGTATATTATGAACTCATAATTAGCATTTACAACTGCCATCAAAACCATACTATGAAATCCTTTATAGTTATAAAAATAGGAACCTTGCCCATTTGGTAGAATACTCTGCACATATTTGCCGTCAACGGCACCGAAGCAATGGGGAAAGTTCAATCTTGCTTCAAATTCCTTTGCTATATGTTTCCATTATTCTTGTGGCTTTGGAATCTAACAAAAATATTTTTTTAGGATATCTCTGACACAGTTTCCAGTACAGAACTGCCACAGGAATCTCCAGTGGAGTTGCAACCGCTCTCACGGACGTCCACAAATCAAGTTACAAAACTGTTACATGACTCTATTGGAGTTGCAACCGCAATTGGATAAAAGTGAAATTCGAATAATGCCAGAAAGACTATAACCGTCCAAAGTGATAGTGTGAAATTAAAATCAAATGATTACGTATAAATCATATTTATAATAATTATAAATAGTAGCTGTATTTTTTAAATAAACAGATTTGATAAGTTATATTATTTTTCTACAGTTGGTATGTTTTAATAAATATATTTTAAGACTACTGACAGTATTGTTGGTACTTTGGATCTTTTATTTATAGTAGAGGATCCAATATAATGTCGATCTGCACCGATCTGTTTAATAATGGATTAAAATTATTGGATATGTAATTTAGTATGGTAACAATTATAAAAAACAAGGGGTGCCCGATATAATTTTGTTCTGACTATAATTAACATGCATACATAATCGAAAACCTCTTATACCCGAAGGTGTCGAGGTGTACAAGCTCTCGTTAAATTTTTTTCTACAAATGTACACCACTCTTTTCTGTCTCTAGCTAGTTCCTTCGGCTCACTCTATGTCTTCCCTCTTTCTTTGAGAATCTTGCTTATCCTATTGTTCCATGTTTTTCTTGGTCGTCCTGTACAGTGTATGCCAGTAGTACAGTCTCATTTACGCATTCAGTATTATTTTCTGTCATCCATGGTTGAAATTTAGCGTATTCCTTGTCATAGATACGTTTATTTGGTAATAGATTCTCAGTCGCTTTATTGGCTTTTTTTCAGAAATATCGAATTTCTCTTGCATTCTGACTTTTTTGACAATTTCACATAGAAAAACTTTGTTTATGTTAATACCAAATTGCTAACCAACATCACTTTTCTACCAACAGTACTAAATACCTGCTGCGATACAGTATTTCTTCTAATTTATTATATTATAAAATTAAAACTTTAACTGACGCAATGAACCGCTATGACATAAAATTTTATATTCACCACATGCATAATTATGTAATTTATAAGCTTGTCGCCCTTAGGGTATAAACATCTATTTAATGCCCTTGATACATAAATAACTGTTTAATATATAAAAAAAGTAATTTTTTAATTATTCATTAATTATAGTCAAAACAAAATTATATCGGGCACCCTTTTTTTTATAATTTGTAAACATACTAAATTACATCAAATAATTTTAATCCATTAAACAGATCGGTGCAGATGGACCTTACATCATATCTCATTAGACTATTAAAAGGCTATTAGATTAAATTAGAGGAATTAGGGATGGTGCCAAAAGAATGTGCAGATAAAATTCGATTACGAAAACGTCAAGAATTACAGAAAATTGGATGCATATGCAGTAGTCATATAATATTAAAAGTAAATAATGTCACAAATGAGGTTTCTATGACATTTCAAAACACATTATTATGGCGTGTTTTGGGCATGATATAGTGTTGAAACATATAGACCATTAGCACTAAAAACATAGGAATAAATCGACTTTTAAATACAGCACCTAGAGACTTTAAACTTTTCGTGTCTAGAGACTTAAACATGTCTATGGTCACGTCACCTTCTGGATGCACTACCTGGTGCCCAAGATCACTGCTAAGACATGTTGTCTTCTGGAGTGTGGAGGATTTTTGAGCACCGGGGGTCATTTCCACCCATTTTTCTATAGTATACCTTTTTTCTGACACCATCCTAAACACAATACAAAAAGTTGCAAATCTCTAGGTGCTGTATTTAAAAATCGATTTAGTTTGTGCTAAATGCCCTGCTCTAATATTCGCATTTGGAATTACTGCTAATAATATAATAAATCCCTTTTAATGCACCAATTTAAATAAGACTCCTATTATCATTATAACAAACATCACAAATTTTAAAACAACAAAGCTAGAACAACCTTGGACAGTTTAAAAGTCTCTATATTCAGTAAATAAATAAAACAAAAAATCAATTCACAAGTAAGTGTAAAGGCAAAAAAGGCATAATATGCCTGTATATAATATATTATATTATTTTATGATACACATATAGGTTATGTCAGAAGGGAAATGTCAAAACAAAACTACAACTTCGGAATGGACTAAATACCATAGATATATAATACTCTAGATTGCGCCCTGCGATCTTAAAATGGGTGACGGTTGCGACAGAGATAAATGAGCCTATTTGGTCGGTAGTCTCTTTTTAATTTTAGGGGAATATCGACGACGTGACTATCCCACTTTATCGAGTAATATGTGTTGACAGTTGGAGCGGGTGGTGACGAGAAATGGTCTTTGGTCTTCGGACGTGGATAATCGTGGTTCGAATCCCATACCAACTTTACCTTTTTTATTTTTATTTAATCAATATTGCGTTTATTAGATATTTTTACTTCTGAAAAATGGACCTAAGTAAATCTAGCAGATAATAAATGTAGTACCTATGTATAGTAAGTTAATATTGGAATACATTTTGTGAACTGCATAGTAAAATAAAAGTCATTCGTTATTAATATAAATTCGTCCTTATTCGAATGATGTGAATAATATTTGTTTTGCTTCTACTTTTTTAAAAAATTGTAACAATAGTTTCATAAATAAAAATAATGTCTAATTACTTATAATTGAATCGGTCATTTCAAAAACAGCAAAGTCCACAATTTTGAGAAACTAACTTTTTGAGAGGAATAGACTCCTTTAAGATAAACGTTGTGTGCAAAAACGACACCAGTCCAGTAAAAACATTAGGAACAAAACTACAATATAACTTTGAATTTTGATGTCATCCATTTCATCCATCTTTCGACTATATAGTTAAGTTTTCTTTGCTCTTCTGTAAAATTAGGAATATGTGACTCGTGTTATTTTTTAAATGACCGATTCAATTAATAAATCGATGGTACATTATGTTGATATTAATTATTGGTATTTTTTTACGAATATTTTTAATTACTTTATAGTATTCTACCATTAACTTATTAAAAAAAATAACATTGGCTTTTATATTTTTAAAAATCTATAGGTACCTACACAGTTTTTCTTATGTGTTATATATTTCTTTGCATAGATTTATTTTAGAGATGTAATAATATCTAATAAACGCAATATTGATTAAACTAAAAATAAAAAAGTAAAGATTGGTATGGGATTCGAACCAGGATTATCCACGTCCGAAGACAAACGACCAGTTCTCGTCGCCATCCGCTCGAACTGTCAAACCATCTAAAATACTCGACGACAGAGTAGGATAGTGACGTCGTCGATACTCCCCTTGAATTAGAAAGAGACTACCGACCAAATAGGCTCATTTATCTCTGTCGCAACCGTCACCCATTTTAAGATCGTAAGGCGCAATCTAGAGTATTATAAATCTATGCTAAATACCTATTACCTAACCTATACTGTGTTTAGCCGCGTCTCTGTTATTGGGACCGTGCAAGTTCGGCAAAGCGACCCCTATTTCTACGCTCTATACTAAAATTCGCACTTTTAATTATATTGGCCAATTATATTAGTCCTGGTTACTGGATAATTGTCAAGGCCATAGTCCAAAAAAATAATTAGGCAATCCAAACCACGTGACCTCTGGTTGGCACACAAACTAACAAAGAGGTTATGTTTGTATCTATTTTTCAATAATTTTTCATTGTTTATCGTCGTATTTTGGATTCATTTGGATTTCGTTTCCTGTTTTTGCGAACTTTATAAACTTTACCACAATGCAAACTGATTATTTAAGGAAATTATTATTGGAAACTCCAGATGTTGCGAGAAAGGTAGGCGAAACAATTTTTTTTACTGTTCATTTTGCCCCGATATTTTTATCAATAATGATGAATTTTGCAAGCAATAACATTATTTCTTTTATTGTTCTAGATATTTATTGAAGCTGAAAATAATTGGGGATTTAGATCCATACGCAATTCAGTCAGAATTGGATTTTACAGTAAAGTGCAGTCCATCAAGTTACTATTATAGATATTTATACATATACATATCTGGTGGAGTCTGATATGTCACAGTTGCTACTCTAAGCAGCAGATGAAAGCATACAAAAGCCTTCAGGCACATAAATATTTTACAGCTGGATTTGTTTTGAATGGAGTAAAAATTGTTAATGATTTCCTGATTTCCATATTATTGTCGGAAAGGTATGCCTTTATTTTATTTATTCACCATTAAGAAATATATGGATAACAGTATTAGTGTCTTTTGGATAAATTGGTTTTAAATATTAGATTTATTTACGTTTATATATCTGTATGAAACCAGACATATCATCCAATCTGTTTATCCTCCTAATCTGTAAACTGCGAACTCCATAATTCTCTGAAAATGATTTATTACTGCCATATATTTGAATTACTGTCATGATTGTTCTAGAATTATATTATATGAATGTCTGATTTTAAATAAAATATTCTCAATCATTGTAAAGAACGCAAATACTCTAATAAAAATAAATTTTTGTAGTTGAAGAATTTCCAAAAAAATAAAATATTTTTTTTAGGTGAATATTTCCAAAAATCTAATGCTAAATGACTAAATGCTTGGGTGGGGTGATAGCCAGTTCTGATGACATAGCAAATTCACATTGTATGCGTATGGCCGGTAATAGTGAAGTCTGCAGCCATATTGCAGCAATCCTATTTTTAGCTTAGTATGCTCAGGGCAAGACAGACGAAGAAGAACCCAATGTATGTACATATGTTACAGCTACATGGTTTGGAGATAGCAACATATGCATTCTCTGATGAAAAACTAATGAATTTTGAAACTGTTCGGTCAGAAACGAATTGAAATATAAGATGGCTTTGGCATTGTGTTTTAGTGATATGAAAATGGTTATTCATTTTTAATTATAATGTACTTCTTCATCATGAGTAATTATGTATTGGTCTTTTAAATGTGTATTTATTTTTGTAATTAGTATCAACTTGTAATGATAATATACATTTATCGTTTAAGGTATGACTATGTTTTGACTCTAAAATAAATGTTTTAAAAATCAAATCCTGCCTCTTTCTGTTAGTAACTACCCATGGATATCACAAATTGTGCTTACTGATAGGTTTGTTCGTAGAACGATCAGCAACTCTTACCAACCATCAGACACATGCGCATTCGTAGTCTATGAATGCTAACTATTAACTGCACAACGCTAACTGTTAACTGCTCATGCATCTGATGGTTGGCAGCAGTTGCTAATCGTTTGTGTCGTACTATGAACAAACCTATTAGGTCTGGATCCCATGTACCAAAAAAAATGATTAATAGCAAGCTGAAAATTTGTTACTAGCTTAACGGTGTCCAGTTGGACAAACTTTGATGTATTGTGACACTGGAACAGGGGTAGTTTTAATTGTGAAACAGTTTGGAAACTCAGATTTGGAACATCAGATTACAAAAACATCCCATATATTTTGTCGGACAGAACATCCAATTGATCTGTTATCCTTTCATTAAATTCTCATGCAAAAATCAGACTGCTATTACTAACCAACATGATTCCTGTAGTTTGACATGGTCTTCGTGTTCTACTCATTAAAATGCCCAGTTGGTGATTTTTTCACCAGTCTGGTTTTTGCATGAGAGTTTAATGAATTGGTAGCAAATCAATTGGAAGTTTTATCTGACAAATTACATAAACATTTTCGTAGTTTGACATTCCAAATTTTTAACCTGTTCCACAGTTAAAACTTCCAGTGTTCCCGTACATCAAAGTTTGTCGGACTAGACACCATTAAGCTATTGATAAATTTTCAGCTTGCTATTAATCAACTTTTTTTTGGTACACGGGATCCAGGTCTATATGGAATAAATAAATAACAAAACAAATTCCCTGTCAAAACTGCATTTATTTTGAATAGAATGAAAAACAAAATAATATTGTTTTAACAAAATAGGGGATAAATGTTAAAATTTAGTATTAATAAAGTTTGTCACATTGGCCTAAAAATGAATGTCACTAGTTACGTTAGTGTCACATATAAATAATTGTAATAATATTAATAAAAACCATAATTCCTAGCATGAGTGCGTCCTGTTATTTGACAATTTAGTTAGGTGAGGAAACATAAATGAGTTTCTAATACGTTTTCATCGATTGTCATTTGTCTCGAGCTTCTGTCAGATGTTGTATAATCCGTGTATAATATTACTATACACGGATTATACGACATATGACAGAAGCTCAAAACAAATGACTGTGAATGAAAAGCCCTATAGAGGGAACACGAAAAAAATTAACATTATCCGATCAGCTCGACTTCCACAGTTCACTACTATACAGATTACAGGCATGTTTTCAGCACTTAAAATCACCACAAACGAAAAGTTTATAAAATAATTAATCTAATGAATGTCTTTAAATACTATATTAAGCTCAAAATCACGACAAAAAACAAATTAAAATTAACATTATTCTGATCAGTTGGACTTGCACAGTTCACTATTATACAAGTGACAGGCATGTTGTCAGCACTCAAAATCACCAAGAACGTAAAGTTTATAAAATAATTAATCTAATGAATGTCTTTAAATACTATATTAAGCTCAAAATCACGACAAAAAACAAATTAAAATTAACATTATTCTGATCAGTTGGACTTGCACAGTTCACTATTATACAAGTGACAGGCATGTTGTCAGCACTCAAAATCACCAAGAACGTAAAGTTTATAAAATAATTAATCTAATGAATGTCTTTAAATACTATATTAGCTCAAAATCAGGACAAAAAACAAATTAAAATTAACATTATCCCGATCAGTTGGACTTCCACAGTTCACTAAATACAAGTCACAGGCATGTTGTCAGCACTCAAAATCACCAAAAACGTAAAGTTTATAAAATAATTAATCTAATGAATGTCTTTAAATACTATACTACCTCAAAATCACGACAAAAAACAAATAAGAAAAATCAATAATTACATTCTTCTTCTTCTTCTTTTTTGTTTTTGGTTTCGCTGCAAGGCGATTACCAGCACGATTTATAAGCGATCTTGACGTAGTCTGGTTCTAAGCCATACCAAAATCGCTGACTATGTTCTTGTAAGGAAGCTTTTGATGAGGTGTGATGATTATAATTAAATGAGATTAATTGGGTCAGGTTAAGTATGATTAAAAATTAAAACATAAATTAAATGACAAATAGCAACATAATATAACACGGATACATATAAAACAGTTGAGCCTTGCAATTTGTAAGCTTATTTTGTTAATTGCTAGAAAACGCATTGCAGTTTATAAGCTTATTTGGTTAATTGCAAGAAAACGCATAATTACATTGACTGATTCTTCCGTTAAGGAACTTAGAATATTGTATATAGAGAGCGGTGTTTTGAAGTTCATGGAAATAAATTTTGTGTATATATCAAAATTAGGAATCACATTAATCGGGCATTCAAAAAAGATGTGGTTTAGATCCTCGAGACGACCACATTCACAAAAAGGATTATCTTTTATATTCATTTTATACAGATGTTGTTTTGTTAAACAATGGCCTGTGCGCATTCTAATGATGGTGGTAGTGTGTCTTCTATTTCTATATGGAAAATTTGAATACCAAGGTTTTGTAGGAAAGAAGTCTTGAATTGTTTTGTATTGCGAAGTCTTCTTCTGGACTAAAGATTTCCATTTTTCTTGGTACTCTTTTGTAATTTTTCCTCTGATGACTGATAGGGCATCCTGGGAATTCAGTTGTACTTCCATGGGTACATTCAGGTCTCTTCCTATTTTTGCCAGTATGTCAGCCTGGGTGTTACCAAATATATTAGAGTGTCCAGGTATCCAGGAAAGGAGAATTTTGGTACCATTCTCATTGGCTGAAGATATAAGTTTCTTTGTTTTTAGGGCCCTTATATCTGCTGAAGCAGATATGTTACATGTTTTAATATTGGTTATTGCATTGAGCGAATCAGAAAATATTATAGCTTTCTTTAGATGTTTTGTAGTTGCGACTTCCACCGCTTGATGTATTGCTATACTCTCTGCTTTGCTTATGCTTAGAGCTCCAGGAAGTCTTGAGGAGAAATTATATTCAATACTCGGGATGCATATCCCAAAACCTACCCTTTCTTTGTTTTTTGAGGCATCAGTATATATAAAGGTATGGTCTTTTCCATATTGTTCAGTAGTCATAAGGAATTTTTCTTTAATCATCGGGTCATATTTTTTGATATTACAATTTAGAATTGGAAGTGGATTCATTAGTGTATCATAGTCTAATTCATAGCATGGAAAATTTGGGCTTTTGTATATTTTTTTAAAATATGGAAAAAAATATTCTAATGCCGAAACCAAGTATGGTACATTATGCCTTGTATAAAAATTAGGTTTGTTTATAAGTCTTTTACGTATTTCAATTAGGAGTAATATTATGGGATGATTCTCAATAATGATGATTTTACTTAAAAATTTAGAGGCTAACAATAATCTTCTATGTTCTAGGTCCATTTGGGCAGACTCTGCCAAGATTGCCAAATTTGGTGTAGACTTCATGCACCCCAAACATATCTTAAGTCCCTCAAAAAATACTGCATTGAGTTTGTTGTTGCATTTTTGTGATATTGGGTTGAATAGGAAGGAACCATAATCGAGATGAGATCTGATCAAGGCATTAAAAACCATTAGGAGTGTTCGTGGGTCAGCTCCCCACCAGACTCTACATATTGCACGTAGGATGTTAATATTTTTCTTTGCCTTGAGTATAATATTGTCAACATGTAAGTCCCATGATAGATGCTTATGAAAAATTATGCCTAGAAATTTCACTTCATTTTTTAGAGGAATGGCTGTGTTGTTGATTTTGATTTCTGTTAGATTATCTCTTCGCCTACCCTTTGTGAACCATACAGCTTCACATTTGTCTTTGGATAAGGACAAGTCATGTTCTGCAAGCCAGTGTAATGTGTTTTCCAATTCTTTGTTTATTTTACTTACCATGCTTTGGATATCATATCCCTTAATATACAAAACCAAGTCGTCTGCATATCCACATATTTTAACTTCATTATTGCTAATACAAAACAATTCTGCTATATAAATATTAAACAAAATGGTACTTAAGGGAGAACCTTGAGGTAGCCCCTTGGTTGCCATGAAAGGTCCCAAAAAGTCACCATCATTAGATCTTGAATATAAAAGTCTGTTCTGTAAAATTTTGAACACAATATTATTTATTGCAGATGGAATATTTCGAAGTTTTAGTTTACTATAAAGTTTGTATATATTGACATTATCATATGCTGCTTTGATATCAAGAAAGATGGCCAAAACCGATTGGGAGGATTCAAAGGCTTCCACAATTGTGGAATGAAGGAGGGTCAAGTTGTCAGCAGTGCCTCTTCCTTTTCTAAAACCTGTCTGATGGTTGGTGAATGAACAGTTATGTTCTAAGGACCAATCTAGGCGATTCTTGATTAATATTTCTAATGTTTTAAGCACACATGAGGATAAAACTATTGGTCTGAAACTACTGGCCAAGAGTGGATTTTTGTGTGGCTTTAAGATATTTATAACATTATGGTTTTTCCAATCTTCAGGAAGGTTGTCACCATTTAGACAATTATTGTAGATATTCAACAGAAAATGTTTAGCTTGTAGTGGTAGATGTTTTATCATAAGGTAAGGAATGTCGTCCATACCTGGTGCCGAATTTTTTTTATTATTTACAGCATTGTTAAGTTCCCAGATTGTAAAAGGGGAAACTTGCTCGTTTATATCGTCAAGCTCAAAATTTGGATCAATAAAAACTGCAGACATGTTCTGTAGAATTTCTGTTTTAATGTTATCTGCTGGGTTATGAAATGTCTGGCCGTAATTTTTGTTATTTGAGAATTTTTTAACTTTATTCCAGACATAGGTAGTGTTAGATTCCTTATTTAATGATTCACAGAAGTTTATGAATTTATTTCTTTTTTTAATTCTGAGGTTTCGTTTAGTTTGGGCGATTATACGTTTAGCGTTTATATAGTTCTCTAAGGAAACAGATTGTTTAAAGTTTTGAATTGCCTGTTTGCGGCTTTTGATCCAAAGTGAACATTCTTCATCCCACCACGGATTTGAAGGTTTACCCTGTGTTCTACAGTTTTTATAGGGAATTGAGTTATCTGCTACTTGATTAACTACCTCCAAAAACTCATTGTAATTAGAGTTTACCGGTAAATCAAGCATTCCTGTTATCATCCCAGTGTGGAATGTATACCAGTCTGCTCTTTTAATATTTCTCATTTTGTATGTTTGTGTATAGATGCTATCATTTTTGTTAAACTCACACTTGTTTATTATGACAAAGGTGGGGAAATGGTTGCTATTTCCACAATCTTGTATGACACCCCAAGTAGAACATAGAGCCATATTATTACTTGCTATGGCTAGATCTACAGCGCTAAGATTATTATTAGGAGGTTGAAACAATGTTGCTGACCCATCATTTAGGATAATTAATTCTTTATCAAAAATAAAATCATAAATATTTTTTCCTCCCTTATTGGTAGGACATTTATCCCATAGGGGATGGTGAGAGTTTAGATCACCTAGTATAATTAAGTTTTCTGTAGGTATGTTTTCTATTGTTGAGCTCAAGAAAGGAAGAGTTATGGCATTATTTGTATTGGAGTAAATGTTTATTATGTATAAGTTACCAATTTTTGTTGTTATGTATTGGATTTGGTCTGAGTTGTATTTCTGAATTGTAGAAAAAATAATAGATTTCTTGATACAAGTAGCTACTCCACCATATCCGTCATCTCTGTCCTGTCTGACAACATTATAATACTTCAAAGAAAAATTAAAATCTTGTTTAAGCCAAGTTTCATTAATAGCAATTATGTCAGGGTCTTCTTTGAAAATTAAGTTCGTTATGTTTTCCCTGTTTGATTTAATACTTCTAATATTCCACTGAATAATTTTTAATTTCTTTTTTGAATTCATGATTATGTGATTTGATATATGTTTAATTAATTAAAATCAGAATCAGATTTATCCTCTTGGTCCATATAGGACTCTACGTTTAATCGGGAAAATAAATGGTTTTTAAGTAAATTTAAGTTTTCTGATGATGTATTACTAATAAAATTTAAGCATGAGTTTAAAAAGTCATTTGAAGAAAAGGTATCAATATTTTGAAAGTTTTGCGATGCACTGGATTGCCAGGCTTGATTGGAGTTTTGTGATAAATTAGCTGAGGTTCTTGATTTGAAAGGTTCTGAACGAGAAAATGAGCTAGTGGGGGAAGAGGTTGGCTTTTCTGGTCTTAATTGCTGTGTATATATACTTTTTTCATTTGGTTGCTTATCTTGACGTTTTTGCACGACTCTCCGTTTGTTGTCGGAATTCAGAACCACCTGTTGAAAGGAACGTTTTACTGTAGATGATCTAAAATTGTTTGTTCTTCGTTGCGATGGTTCTATGGTGTTAGAATTATTTGTACTGGTACTTGGAGTATTTTCTAATGGCCTGCTGTTATTTTTAAAATTTGGAAAATCTCTCGGGTTATAAATAAATTTATTATTTGAGATGTATGATTTTGGAATAGCTTCACTTGCCTCAAAAAATGTCAAATTTTCATACGCCATCAGTTCTTTAATATTCTTTTGTCTTGTATATTCTGGGCAGCTCTTGTCAATAGATTTGTGAGAGTCCTTGCAGTAAAAACATTTTGTCATGCATACGTCTTCATGTTTGTTTTCCCCGCAATTAAAACATCTTTCTTTCCCTTTACAGTTTGTTTTTGTGTGGCCAAATCTAAGACAGTTATAGCACTGTGTCACTGGGGCAATATATGTGTCCACTAGTCTTGGTATGCCATAAAAAAACACAGTTTTGGGCATAAGAACGCCTCGAAATGTAAATAGTGTCGTACCTGTGGGTTCATAAGAAGTTACTCCATCTTTAATTACTCTTCTATTTAATCTTTTTATATGTAAAATTTCAATGTCATTTCCTGTATCGCAACACCGAAGAAGTTCTTTTTCATCAATATCTGTATCAATCTGTCTGACGATACCTTTGCAGGTTACGAAGTTAAAAGGTATATATATCTTGTATCCCTGATTTAGAAGTTGAGTGTTCTTAAGTAGCATGTTAGCCGAGTGAAAATTGGCAAATTCAACTGAAACTCTATTGAGCCCTTTACTATCTATTTTTTTAACGTCATTAAGTTTGAGGTTGAATATATCTCGAGCTATTTTAATTGTATTGAATGTGCCAATTTTTATATTCGGTATATTTGTAGATTCAAGATATACTACAAAAGGTCCATGATCTTTTTCGGAGTATGTATTAACCTTTTTTTCTTCCTGAGAATTATTGTCGGAAGTCTGATTTTGATTTTTTTCGGAATTATTAGTCATTGCAATTTTAGCCGGAGAAGAAGTATCAGGATAAGGGGGGACTGAGCCCCCCTTTTCCTCACTCATTGTAAGAAAAAACCAGTCAATGAAGTATTAATAACTAGAAAGCAAAAAGAAATAAAAAGAGCAAGCAAAACAGCATAAAAGAAAGCCGCTTGAAAAAAAAAATATAAGCAAAAATGCTCAACTTACCTATATGCAAACACTTAAGCAACAACACCGGCGGTTGTTAGCTAGGTTAAGACCCTAAACTAGTGGCAAACTTTAACTGCTGCAAAACAGAAACTGTTCACACCTCGAAAGCGTAATGTCTAGTTTAGAAATATTAAATTTTTGGAAAATATTTCTTAAATTTAAAATACGCGGTCTGACGTTTCGTATTTTATTTGATCAGCTGAAAATAATTACATTGAGTTTAGGTTAAGAACAGTTTTGTGTGCCAACCAAAGATCACGTGATTTAACTTTGACAGGTCGATGGATTCCCTAATAAGAAGAAAAAATAAGATTCAGGTTATGTTATGAAAACGTCAACAATTGTATGTAGTAAATAAAATTAGTTATTAAAATGCAGTACTGCAAGCAAAATAAAATTAATTAAAGTTACCTCTATATAATAATTGCATATCATATCAATATTGTGGAGCAATATATAATTTTTCTGCTTCATTGACAGAAGGTATGAAATATACGTCAGTTTGACAATTTCAATTGACAATATGAATTATTTAAGATAGTTGCAATATTTCTCCGCGACTCGCGCAGGGTCGTTTCTCGTTTCCCCTTCCAAGTACTTGCACACCGCGAATAGGAATACTTTTTCTTGGCACGACGGCTATTCCAATAAGCGGGTTCGACTGTATTTTCAAAATTATATAAAAGAGAGATTAAAAGAAACTCTTCAAAATGTATGTACCTACCTACAAATTGTCAAAACTTTTATAGATATCTAAATATTTTGATCTTAAAAGCGTATGTAAATCAGAGACATATGTTAACTGTAGACAAGGCATACTGGCATACTATCTATCTCTTTTTACTAAGCGATACAGCTCGTATGACGGACAAAGATGGCTAGACCACTCAAAATGAATATTGACCAATGACCAATATGGCGTCCTTGATAGCGTTACACCTCGATGCATTGAGTGGCATACGACTATAGCCTCGTCTACGGTTAACATGTCTCTGATGTAAATCAAATTAACGATTGTAAAAAGGAAAAATTATGTGAATTAAAAAGTAAGAATATAAAATAATTAAAGAAAATGGCTCACAACTAAATTTGTATTTTGATTTAATCCTATAAAAATACCATTCTTTTAAATGCATAGTTTATTGTGGTTATAACTCATACCACTAGATGGCGCTGTTTTGTTTGCTTTTGCGAATTAATGGCGCTGAGTTTAAACATTACAATGATATGAGGGCGCGTTTTGATCTGGCCACTATAATTTGAATCTTTTCTCGATTTTAATCGTCTTTAGGGGCCAAACGAAAGACAAAAACAACTTTTTTTTCTTTGATATATATATTTTAAGTTCTGTTGTGATTTATTTATAATAGAATCTTTGACGAATAGGGCTTTTCATCAATTGTCATTTGTTTCGAGCTTGTCAGTGTTCTATAATCTGTGTATAATATTAATATTATACATAGAGTTATATATTAGCATAGAGAGAGTGTCATTCAGAGCGAAGTGACGACACCATCTTTTTTATTTGGATTAGTGCTGTTTCACTCTTACGCATAGTAAAGCTGCTACAGTTGTCCTCCTCTTCCGTGCCTATATTCACACTGAATGTCATCATAGATTTTCGATACAATGTGTTAGAAAGAGATGCCGCAAACCAGTCCATGAGATCTTGTCGTCAGGAAGCGCGGAAGGTAGGCTCCCTCTATGTTAATATATACCTCTATGATATTATACACCGATTATACGACATATGACAGAAGCTCGAAACAAGTGACTGAATGAAAAGCCCTATTAAAAGTTTTATACAAGTTCCCCTATGCACAATAATAAACTCTTTCAATGGTACGTCACTGGAGTGGAGGTGGAAACACCCTGTATGTTGTAGGTAGTAACTATGTTATGTTATGAATCGTTATGATTATCTTTCTTTTACCCTTAGAGAGTAGGTAGGGAGAATTTCACACTTCCTTTCTATCTAGGGAATAGGGAAGTGTGAAATTCTCGCTACTATTTATTATAAGCTTTTATTGTGCTTTTACCACACGCCACACACAAATCAAATCAAACCACATGAGCTTGAGCTTGAAACTCGTGAGCGTGAGCACGAGCACCAGTCAGCAGCGGATCCAGCATCGTTAAGAGGGGGGCCAATTGGCTAAAATGAAAATCGGATCGAAGAACTGAAAAATACCTGTTCAGTAATTTTTAAAAATCTATCGAATGACACCAAATACGGCCCCCTACTCCAACCCCTGGAGGTGGGGGGGCTCAATTTAAAATTGTAAATGGAAACCCCCAGTTTTTATTGCAGATTTGAATTCCTTACGTAAAAGTAAGCAAATTTTATTCGTGACATTTTTTCTATTCTATAGAAATAGAATAATATTGAAATAGTCTGTCTCGAGAAATACACTTCCAAATGAAAAACTAAAAAACACGTGTTTAATATTTTTCAAAAACCTATCGAATGACACCCAGTGGGGTCATGGCAAAATTAGCAGTGCCGGAACGCACTGCTAATTTTTGTTTACAAAACCTAAATTCTCTATTTATTTCTTTTTCTTTTCTTAACCAGTGCGGGAACGGCGTTCCCGCACCATGACACCCTGTCGTGTTTGGTGGCATTCGATCGATAGGATTTTGAAAAATATTCAACTTGATGTTTTTTGATTTTTCATTTGAGAGTGTGTTTCTATAGATATTAAACAATTTCTATAAATTACCTATGGTATCACGATAAATCGTTTTTCCGTATATAGCGCCATCTATCCAGAACTCGAAAAAATGTCTCGAATAAAAGTTACAGTCGGAAAAATGAAAGAATACCCATTAACGAACATTAAAACACGCTGTATTTTCCTGTCCCCGTGTCACAAAGAAAATTGACCATCGCAAGTTCATGTAATAATAATTATTACATGTATTTGCGCTGGTCAATTTTTTGTGTGACACGGTGACAGGAAAATACAGCGTGTTTTATATGTTCGTTCATGAGTGTTCTTTAATTTTTCCTACTGTACTTACTTTTACGTAAGGAATCCAACTCTGCAATTAAAACTGGGGGTCTCCATTAAATATTTTAAAGTTACCCCCATCTCACTTCCAGGGGGTCGTGTTTGGTATCATTTGATAGATTTTTAAAAATTATTGAACACATATTTTTCATTTTTTCGATCCGACGTTCATTTCGCGAAATATTCAACGGTTCCGCTACTTTTGGGTTGGGTTTATAGTTGATTAAATAAAAATAAATACATATATGTAGTGAGTTATCATTAAAATTTAAACAACCTACAAAATGAGACTTTATAAGTTAACAACTTACAGTAGTTTCGGAAATATAATAATGAAAACCGAATGTAATTTTCAAAAAATCAAAATATTTTACTTTTTTCAAGGCAAAGAATTCATGTCGAAATAGTTTTAATTTTATTTAGTAATGGCAAAGTACATCATGTGGCACATCATTTAAAATCGTTAGAAATACTTATTACAAAAATGTATAATAGGTACATTCGCAAAATTTTAGTCAAATGCTTTTTAAACGCATTCATTTTTTTTTCGAATCCTGAGAAAACTAATACGAGAATCTTTGAAAAATTAAAACAGAATAGCAGAATAAAATATTACATTATTACCGAGGACCAAAAGTCCATTAGAATAAACAAAAAGTTTCTTTTGAATGATATATTTGAAATTAACACGCTGACGGACAGAACGGCAACGTCTAAAGACGTTGCATTTTCCCCTATTCTTATTTGCCAAATACATAATTATAGCGTCACAACACTTGCTTATACATTTGACGCACTGTCCGTCGACGTGTTAAAAATCATACTCAATTTTTTCTTTTTTTCACCCCTGTAACTTATTAAAATAAACATTATAGAAGTTTTCAGGGACTTTCAAAACTCGGTAATAATGTTATAATATTGCATTTTGCGTTTAAATTTTTCAAAAATAAATACTTCTTAGTTTTCTCAGGATTATAGAAAAACTGAATGCATTTAAAAAGCATTGGACCGACATTTTGCACAAGTATTGCCTATACATTTTTGTAATCAGTATCTCAAAAGCTTTTAAATGAGGTGTCACATGATGTACTTTCCCATATGAAGATTAAAATTTAATTTATTACCATAATTTTATATGTGGATGATTGCATCTCGCGACATAAATGATTATCTATCGTACTCGTGCAGAAATACTCACTTCTGTCAGGCGTGATATAAAATAAACTTATATAATATATAAACAAATATGAAAAAAAAATTTTAAGAAACGTTTTTCTTTAGTTAGGAGTGACTAAAATTAAAAATATTATAAAAAAATCAACTAAAAAGCAAAAAATAAAAAAAAATTGAAAAAATCTAACACATTCGTCAAAGAAAGCGTCTTCATCGAATAAACTGTTTTCGCCCCATGCTTTTCTTTAACGAATGTGTTAGATTTTTCAATTTTTTTTATTTTTTGCTTTTTGGTTGATTTTTTTTATAATGTTTTTAATTTTAGTCACTCGTAACTAAAGAAAAGCGTTTCTTAATTTTTTTTTCATATTTTTTTATTTTTTGCTTTTTAGTCTTACACTTCTCAAACATTAAAATATATCGTCATGTTTTTTAAAATAGTATACTTCGTCCAATTTACTTACCGTTGCACGTCATCCGCGTCATAGCTTGTAACATGATACCAACACGAAATATTTAGGCGTAAGTGTGTTCTTTTTTAGAATCATTATGATCATGTTACAAGCTATGACGTGCAACGGTAAGTAAATTGGACGAAGTATATGTATAAAACATATGATGTACTAACATGAAAAGTAGTCAGAATCGTCAAAAAATTTGAAACTTTATTGTTTATTAGTTTATTTATGAAGCATAACGTAAACAATTAACGTAAAAAGTGAAATTATGTATAGTTCATACCTATCATTCTACAATCCGTAAAAGTTTTAAGTTTTTACATTGTAAAAAACAAGAGAATTATTTTCCATTAAAATCGTTTTTTTTATTTAAACAATTAATAAACATAAATTTTTTTTATTGATTATTCGTGTATTGTTCCCGCGAATGCATATGTCTGCTGTCTGCAAATTTTTATTCATTTGCATTGGAGAAAAGGCACTCAAATTAACGTCTAAAGATTTGACGCAAACTATTGAACTAAATAAAAGCGTTTAATAATAAGACATACATTTCATGCATATAAGACATAATTTTTCCATAAAACGCTCGAAAGTAGAATTGGTATTTACTGCATCATCGTTGATTTGTATCGGACACACTGAAAAATCGCATGACTTGTTTTGAATGCTCTCAGAACTTAAATTTGATCCAAGATCAGTAGGTCTGATTTAGGTAGGTTAAATTTACTTTTTAAGGTCTCGGTAGAAGCTTCTGGTTCCTTTCGTTTATTTGACATCTTATAACTCTTCGTAAATCACAAACTATATCAATACAAAAAAGAAGAATAAACTCAAAATACTATTAATCACGCCAAAGAATACTCCATCCAACTTGTTGGATGGAGTATTCTTTGATCACGCTAACAATTTACAAACTAAGATCTGTACGAATCAGTAGAGATGTTACTTGCATCGATACCCAAAATACACTAATTACTAATAATTATTAATAATAAGGGTGTTCTTTTTTCGTGGTCAGCTATCGGCATCGGCGTGTGAACATACATAATCATATTTATATTTTCGGCGCGCAATTTTCGGGGAATCTGTTTCTGTTATCTGCAAACGATTTTATAATAATTTTACGGTGGAGATGCTTAAGTATGCGTTGACAGTATCAATCAAATTCCACCTGGATCCGCCACTGGCACCAGTACCATACATTAGACAGTCCATAGCATTTGAGTATATTTTTGTCTTTTTTATGTTTGTATTAATTTAATAATTAATAATTTAGGTAGGTTAAATTTACTTTTTAAGTTCTCGGTAGAAGCTTCTGGTTCCTTTCGTTTATTTGACATCTTATAACTCTTCGTAAATCACAAACTATATCAATACAAAAAAGAAGAATAAACTCAAAATACTATTAATCACGCCAAAGAATACTCCATCCAACTTGTTGGATGGAGTATTCTTTGATCACGCTAACAATTTACAAACTAAGATCTGTACGAATCAGTAGAGATGTTACTTGCATCGATACCCAAAATACACTAATTACTAATAATTATTAATAATAAGGGTGTTCTTTTTTCGTGGTCAGCTATCGGCATCGGCGTGTGAACATACATAATCATAATATTTATATTTTCGGCGCGCAATTTTCGGGGAATCTGTTTCTGTTATCTGCAAACGATTTTATAATAATTTTACGGTGGAGATGCTTAAGTATGCGTTGACAGTATCAATCAAATTCCACCTGGATCCGCCACTGGCACCAGTACCATACATTAGACAGTCCATAGCATTTGATTATATTTTTATCTTTTTTATGTTTGTATTAATTTAATAACCCCCGCAGGGGTTTGCAAAAATTGCCGTAGCGCACGGTTTTTCACGTGCACATGGCGGGGTATTGGTTAAAGTTTTCAACTAGCAATAATCGCACCTCGGAAAAACCTCATTGGTTACGATATCGCCACTGCGCAAAGCTGATTTGTTCACCGGACTTGTGTAGTATAGGTGAAATATCGAGTGCTTACATTACGCAGTACGCAAATGCTGCCATCTACAAGACAATATCAACAACATTTCGATTTTATTGACATATAACACTGTCACCAACATAAATATCTTAGTTCTTTTCATAAAATACTAAAATAAATACGTTGGCAATCTTGAACCTTAACGGTTGTTTTATTGTCAAAATTGACAGAAGGATGTTTAAAATTTGGAAGATAGTGGTTTTTAAGTTTTACGTCTATTATGTTTTAAAGTAATAAGAGAAAATTAACATTTTATCTGTATTAGCTGTGTTTGGTAGTACTATATGGCGTTTTCTACCCCTAGTTCTACCAGGAAACGAGTGATTTCTTCAGTAATCTTCGATAAAACACCGAAATCTAGCTATGCTACACCAAAGAATAAAAAGGTGGAAGCTCTACCCACTACCCCGGAATGTTTTAACAATGTTCAAGTCGAAACCCCCGTGATCAAAAGAAGGACTAGTAAAGATAAGTTTGATGAAGTTAGTAACTTAACTGTAGCTGTAAGGATAAGGCCTATGAATGCCAGAGAACTGGTTGTTGTGGGTGCAACAGACGTAGTTCTTGTGAAAGAAAAAGAATTGATCATCAAGGCTCAGAGTAACACTAGTGGTATGAGTAGTAATCATCAATTTCACTACGATCACATTTTTTGGTCCTGTGATGAATCCAATGACTCATATGCCTCTCAGGAAGATGTATTTAGAACATTAGGAAGACCTTTAATAAACAGTGCTTTTAAAGGATACAATGGATGTTTATTTGCTTATGGTCAAACTGGTTCAGGTATGTTTTATTATATTATTTTATATTATTTTTAGGGATATACAGTCTGACCAAATTCACTTTGTATTTGAGATTTGGATGTGCACTGGATGTGTTGATGTTCGGAAAATTTTGGTTATTTTGGTAATATCTCATCAAGTAAAATATCTGCTCTGAGTGTACATTCATTTCATGTCTTGCTTATGAGTTCCACAGTCTCCATTCTTTTTGTGCGCATCACAAATACAAAGTGAATTTGGTCAGACAGTACAATTTTTACAAAAGTATAACATCAACCTGTACAAAGCATAAGTTGCGTTAAAGAAATCAAATTAAATAAATAAAATAAACTTTACTTACCTACTTACTTTTTCGTATCTGGATCCAACTACAGTTTTTCTGCCCAGTATCGGGCTACATTTACTTTGTCCAATCATCAGGTATTCTCTCCTCCTGCTATATTTTGTTTATTAGTACATACAGGATTTCTTCCGATGTTTCTCTATCTGCTTTCCCTCTTTTCAGCTGTTGTATTGCTATACTTACTTCTTTTTTTTGTGAATTCCGATTCGGTGAAGCTTAGTTCTTCCTTTATTTCTTCATTTTCCGTTTCGTGTTCTATTATTCTGTTGGCATATACTTCTCTAAAATGTTCGACCCATCTCTCAGCTATTTCCTTTTCATTCTTCAATATTTTCCCGTTTTTGTCTTTTATATGCTCAACATTCATTTTTCCACACGAGCTTAGTTTTTTCGTCGTTTTATGTAGAGTTCTTATGTTGTTTTTTGCTGCTGTTTCTGCTTCTATTAACAGTTCTTCGTTATATTGTCTGTTGTCGTTTCTCGCACTTTTTTTAACTTCTTTATCTTTCTCTCTTCATTTGTTCCTTATCTCTTAGATCATTTTTTAGCATTTTACATTTAAGTAGTCTTCTTTCTTTTATTTTTTCCCACATGCTTCTCGATAGCCATAGTTTATTACTTCTTTTTTGTGTTCCTATTGTTTCTTTTGCTGCTTGTGTAACAAGGTAATTAGGCCACCATTTCAGTTCTCGTTATAGAGGGAGTCTACTGTATAATCAAATTCCCTTCTACCCTATTGGTGTCGGGATACAATTAGAATAAACAAAATTAAATTAGTAACTAACTTATTAGCTAATCATACTCAAAAACCTCAACTATTTTCTTAAGATTTCTTGTAGATATTCAAATAACTCGTAAACTATTGCTGTGCTCACTGACAGTTCTTAAAATTCTTGCAATGAATTCATTTTGAACATACTATGTACATAGTTTGTAGTATCAAATAGAATGTTGAAAATCTGTGTTACAAGTTCTTTTAGTATTAACATTGAAACTTATTAAACTTAGTAACTGTATCTTGAACATGTTGATTTATAGTCTTATGAAACATAAACCTGCTTCAAACCTTCTATGATAGAGTAATCTTATTAGGTACAGAAATTATATCTTCATAATATGTGTATTGCTGTCCAATAAAACCAATTTTGTAAGCATGTGCCCTCAAAAATTTATTTTGAACTCTCTTGCTGCTGTAGATGTCACTATGATCTGAAGGAGGCCAAATGAGAGAACTATACTCCAAAACTGATCAAACTAAACTAAAGTAAAACATTTTTAAAGTTTGTACTGAAAACTGATTACAATTTCTAAGAATAAATTCCAACATCTTTAAAGCCTTAGTTGAAGTTTCATTAATGTGGTATTTAAAAGTTAATTTAGAATAAAAATTTATATCCAAATCTTTAATTTTATTACTTGACTCTAAAGGTACATTATTTATACAATAACAATAATTTACAAACTCCATTGATCTATCAAAAATAATTTTAAAGCATTTTGTATATGTAAGTATTGCATATTTACCTCACACCAACTACTTAGCTAAACTTTTAAAATCATTTTGTAATGAATGCTTTTACAACATTCAGTTTCCTATCTCTGGAAACAACCAAATCCAAAAATACATTTCTCTCATTTTATATAGAACTAGATTGATAAATTTTAAATAACCAATATATTAGAGAATGGGAAAGATCTTTTAGCTTTTTCCTACTTTTTCCAACTGATATGCTTGTTTCTCTTCAGAACTTTCTACAATATTATAAAATATTAATATTTAATATTTTTTAGGTAAAAGCTTCAGCATGATGGGCAAAGACATGTGCGAAGCTACTGATATGGATTGCCAAGTGTTTTCCGGCATCACACCAAGATTTTGTAAAGATATTTTTAACAGAATTGCTCAACTAGATAAAAACTCAATATGTACTGTAGAAGTTAGTTATTTTGAAATATATAATGAAAAGATCCACGACTTGCTTTCCTGCTCATCTACTGCAAATAAACAGCCTTTAAAAGTCCGAGAACATCCAGAATTGGGACCGTATGTAGTTGACTTAAGTGTGCAAGTTGTAAAATCCTACAAGGAATTAAGGCATTGGCTTTTAGTAGGTAACCGCAATAGAGCTACGGCAGCTACAACAATGAATGAAAAATCATCCAGATCACACAGTATTTTCTCCATTGAACTCTGTTTATCTGACGATAAAAACGGAGAGAGCGCCAGTCGAAAGAGTAGAATAAGCCTAGTTGATTTAGCTGGAAGTGAACGCTTGGGTAATTCACATGGTGCCGAAGGAAGAATTAGAGAAGGCGTATGCATTAACAAATCTTTATTGACATTAGGAAAAGTTATTTCTGCTTTAGCCGACCAAAAGAAAAATCAATTTGTACCTTATAGGGAATCAGTTTTAACATGGTTACTCAAGGTAAGATTTTTATTTAATAAAATAATATTATTTGTGTAAAAGTATGGCAAGAGCTGTTACGTTTGAATTTTTAACATATTTAATGTTGTTCTAAAAGTTTTCTGTATTTTTTCTCCCATCTGAGTCCAATTATTGCAGGTTTCTGGCACTCATGTCTCTGTTTCCAATTAGTCTGTGGTCTTCCCCTCTTCTGACGCTCAGTTCAGTTTTTGTTATTATTATTGGAAGTTTCTTTAATTATTTCAGATACTACTACTACCTATCTGTTTATAGGCCCTCTTCTATGGCCCTTTCTCTCAGCCCTTTGTTTATTCCTTCGCTCTAACTTTTTGTCGGTCTACCTCGTTTTCTCTTTCCTTTTGGTTGCCATTTTAATATTTCTTTTGGTATTCGTTGTTCATCCATTCTTTGTATATGTCCGAACCAGAAAAGTTGTTTTGTTGTTAGGTCATCTGTGATTGTCCGTTTGATTCCTATATTTCTCTAATGCGTTCGTTGGTAATCCTTTCTTTTCTAGATCTTCCTACGGCTCTTCTCCAAAAATCCATTTCCGTTGCTCTCAGCGTTGCCAGTGTTCTTTCTTTCAGTGGCCATACCTCACAGCTGTATAAAGTGATACTTTTTACTATAGTCATTATTTCAGATAAAAACTTCTAATTTTTTATCAGTCTTTCGAGACACTTCTAGATTTTACTTGATCATTTCAGAAGTTTTATTGGGCGTTTCTTTGATTATTTCCATGACTGTCTCATCTACTGATTGATGGCTGATGGCCATGTCCCTGCGATCCCTGGATGAGCTTTTTGAAACTTCAGAAATCTTCATTTTAGCAGTATCATCGACCAAACATGCATTTTTAAAACAAGATGGAGCCGTCGAAACACATTTATAACCAAAGACTGGATGGAGTGAGTAGAACAGGTAGGCCCAGAGAACGATTTAACACCTTATGAGACAAATAGACCTCATATTAGACTAACGGTTAACTGCATCGACTGTGTTGTAACATACTGTGGTAAAGGTTCACTATGGGACATACAGGGTTGCGAAAAAGTCTGGCAAAACGTTATTTTCTCAGAAACCGCTAAAACGATTTTTATAGATTTTGGTGGGTAAGAGTCTTTTAGTGCGGCGGATATCATAGTGGTAATTACATTGTTGTCAAATAATTCGTTTTTCTGGAAATGTACTGAACTTTCTTATTTCAAATGGAACACCCTGTATATTTTTTAAGTTTTGGAATCCTTAAGGCTATGGGTACATAATTCGCAAATATTTTACGTGTATCCCTACTTTTTCTGTCTTTACACGGCAAATTACGTGTAGTAAAATTCACACTGGTGTGGATATGTAAACATTACTAGAATGTCATTCTACTTGAAAATGTCATAATTAATTTAAAGAGATGGCTTTTGAATGTTCTTGGATAACTATTATTTTTATAATTGCAAATTATTAATTCAGTTAATAAATGTGATAATTTTTTCACTAACTATGTTTTCAGTGATTGTAATAATTTATTTGTACAACAAAAACTAATAATCAATGGAGAAAAGAGGAAAAGTGTTAAAGTGATTTTTTAATAATATGTTGTTATTTTGGAACGCTTACAATTTCGAACATCTCTAACAACAAAATACTTGGATCACAGGATATATCTGATGTATTCTCTGCTTGGATCTTCCACAAATAATACACAATAAATAACTTTTTATTAAGTTCACGTCTTAAATCAATTATTTATCAAATACACTATATATCAATAATATTTAATCAATTTCTCAAAATATTCCCGATGCAATGTCAAATATTTAAAATTGTCACTGATTGTCAGTATCTGACTGACAATATATGCTGACAATATTATATTCGGTTGAGTGCGTTGTAAGACAAAGACAGATTTGGAAAATATTACCACGGCATTGTGTTCATTTTTTTCAAATCCTGAAAAAACCAATAAATATTTTTGAAAAATTTAAACGCAGAATGAAAGACTAAATTATTACCGAGGGCCGAAAGTCCCTTAGAATAAATAAAAAGTTTATTTTGAATGAGATATTTGAAATTAAAAATCACACTAAATTTTCTCTTAGTTTTTTCACCCCTGTAACTTATTAAAATAAACATTATAGAAGTTCTCAGGGACTTTCGGCCATCGCTAATAACGTAATCTTTCATTCTGCGTTTAAATTTTTCAAAAATACTTATTAGTTTTCTTAGGATTTGAAAAAAATGAATCCCCATTTGAATAGCATTGCAGCCGAAAATACGTACCGATCCTCTTAAGGGATACTGATTATTTTTCATATGATATTCCCTATATGAAAATGTCATAATTTCGGAGTTATTGCTACATTTAAAAAAAAAATTTAAACAATTTATAAAAATCAATTTTTTCGGCCTGGGTAGACATTATTTTAGGTTCTTTAGATCATTGGGAACAAAAAAGGTCTTCTGTAATTTTTCTCTAAAATTAATCGTTTTCGAGTCATAAACAATTTAATACTGAAAAAAACTATTTTTTTAGACAGCAATCTTAAATGGTCCCTCCATATCGATTTGTTACGGAAGAAACTCTCTTCAACTTGCTATGCTATAAGATCTGTTTCGAATGAACTCAATTTAGCATCTTCCAAAATAACATATTTTTCTTTGTTCGAGTCACATCTTCGTTATGGTCTTCCTTTTTGGGGTTCTGGTACAGCTGCCCAATTCGATGTTATTTTCAAATTACAAAAAAGAGCAATAAGATATCTGTTTGGCCTCAGAAGAACAACACATTGCAGAAGTTATTTCAAAGATCACGGAATTTTAACGCTTCCATCTTTGTATATTTTAGAAACTGTTTGCTTAATTCGTAAACATCTACATGTCTTTCCACCAAGACCTAATCATGACTACTTCACGAGAAATTCTACGTTTGACGTCTTTTTGCCGACCCCGTCCTCGGAGTTAGTAAAGAAATCAATATTATATTCCGCAAAAAAAATGTACAACCATCTCCCCCTACAACTAAAATCTGCACCATCTTTCCACAAATTCCGTAAACTGACAAAAGCCTACCTGTCTGAAAGACCGTATTATTCAGTAGAAGATTTTTTTAGTCCATAACTAAGAAATTACAGTACCCTTTGCACAAGTAGTATTTTTATTATTTTGTTATCTATATTTGGGTGTCATATGCAGCAGCTTAACTTTTTAACTTTTAAACCTTTTTTATTAATTATTAGGTACACTATGCATTTGCAATTTATTTAAATTTTTGCAATTGATTATTTCTGTTTTAACTTCATTATTATTATTATTATTTAAATATATTGACGATTTATGTAATTTTAGTAAATTGGATTGTTACTGTTTTGTTTTTTGACTATTTATAAGCTTTGTCGATAAAATTGTAAAATTTTTCATGGCAATAAAGCATATTTCTATTCTATTCTAAAAAACGAAAAATGACGATTTTAAAGGTTCAAAAACACAAGTAAAAAAAATAATTTTTGAAATTACAAACTACTTAAATTCAAGATCAAACCTTCTTCTATCAGATACCTTTAAGAATTTTTGACTCGTTTTATTCTAAAATATTGTTTTTTTAATTATTAATGAAGCTCATAAAAGAGAACGGGCGAGCAAATGCCTTATGCATTAACAACTAAAAAATAATATTTTAAAATGAAACAAGACCAAACTGCTTATCGGTAACTGATAATAAGGTTCAAACTTGAATTTAGGCACTTTCATAGTTTTAAAAATAATATTTTTTACTTGTGTTTTTGAACCTAGAAAATCGTCATTTTTCAACGGAAACGATTCAGATAAAAATTACAAGAGACCTTTTTTGTTCACAATGATCCAATGAACCTAAAATAATGTCTACCCGGGACGAAAAAATTGATTTTTATAAATTGTTTAAATTTTTTCAACGAAAACATTTCGTTTATAAATTTGCAAAAGTCTGTGTGTTATTGCGTTGCCGCTCCTGCAATACTTAGAGCAGATGTATCGATGGATTCTTATGTAGTTTTGTCTTCTGAATCCAAATCTGAAAACGGCATTTCGATATCTCTAACTGTCTTCGAGATAATCGACCCCAAAATCTAAAATGTGACGTCACAATCCGGTTATTTCCTACCACGCACTAAACGTCAGCTGAAATCTTTGATTAGGAAGTAGGCTACTTTTTAATCTGAATTTGTTAAGCAAAGCAAATGTTATTATTTACATTTGAGTTTGACACTTCGTCAATGTCAAACTAAATTTTAAATTATTTAGCTATTAATAAAATATAAATGACATTTTATAGTGAATTTAATTATTATATAAAATAATATGTGTAATAAATGTATAAAAATACAATTTGAGTATATTTTGAAAGCAATAATACATAATATACTATATTAATAATGAATCAGTAGAAACGATTATATTTAAATTTGGTTAATTATAACTCCACTCGACCAGCGCACGACCACACAACTCAAAACACAAGTACGCAAATACGGTTGCGTGAAGCGTGGCGCAAAGCCGTGGAATTTACGAGACTCGCTCGGTCTGTTGATCCAAGTAAATTTCATCAGTAAAAAGTATCTTTTGTTAAAAAGGCAATATCCTAAGTGTCTACTATATACTAGTTCATGTTGTTTTATTAGTATGCTTTGATATTGTAAATAACTTCAATAATTGTCATTAGATTGTCTAGTTTATAAATTCTTAAAATACATTTTAAATTCAAGATCCTGAACTTTATTTAACTTCTGCTGCGCAGAATAGTATTATAAGATACTAATAATACTAATAGGTTATGGGCCGCTCCAGTTAGAAGAATATTTTGCAGCAAGAAAAAACTTAAAGATTTGTTTTTTGTATGATGGCTGAAAATGATCATTCGGGACTTGGAAGTGTTGAAAAACTCAGAGGCAGAGAAAATTACAGTACCTGGAAATTCCAAATGACTGCTCTCCTGAAGTATGATGGTTTATGGTATTGTATTCAGCCAGAGATTCAACCAGCTGGTAATAATACTAATGATGGTAATAATGTTGTTAATTTAGACAATCCAGCAAAAAAGCGTCACGAGGAGAAAGCACTTTCAAAAATAATACTTTCTCTGGATAAGAGTACATATCCTCATGTAATGCAATGCAAAACAGCTGTAGAGACATGGCTTGCACTTGAAAAAGCATTTGAGGATAAAGGTCTTCATCGTCGACTTCGTTTACTACGAAATTTATGTTCAATTAAACTGTCCAATTTTAGTACAATGGAAGATTATGTAAACGAAGCGATTGACTTATCTCAGCAACTATCTTCTATTGGAAAACCGATGGATGATGAATTTTTGGGTGTAATCATGCTGCAGGGTCTCACAGAAGCATATGACCCAATGGTAATGGCTCTGGAAAATTCAAATGTTGACATTACAGCTGATTTTGTGAAAACTAAACTTTTGCAGGACAAAAAATGGCAAAAAGGTAAACGTGAAGAAGACAATGCACTCTCGGCGCAGAAATTTAAAAAAGTGCCACATTGTTGGGGTTGCGGTTTCAAAGGACATTACAAAAGTCAATGTACTAAGAAGAATATGGACAAATCGCCAGAAAGAAGTAAATCTCAAAGCAAAAGTAACAAAAAAGGTGGTACAACATGTTTCGCTGCATTTGGTATCAACATGAAAGACGATATATGGTATGTTGACAGCGGTGCATCTTCACACATGACCGGAAAATACGAAATTTTAACAGATATTACCAACAAAAATTCTGGTCAAGAGATTGTGGTGGCAAATGACTCCAGGCTTACAGTAAAAGGAACTGGTAATGCTACAGTTACACTGAGAGAAAGTCGACAAGAAAAATTGATACAAAACGTTAGGTATGTACCAAACCTATCGGTAAATCTCTTATCAGTAAACGCCTTAGTAAGCAATGGTTGGTCTATAGTATTTGACATCAACGGATGCAGACTTTTTCACAATCAAAAGATAGCAGTGAAGAAGAGACCTGAAGCCACAGCAACAAATCTCGATGGATTGTATAAACTTAATACAATGGCTAAGGAAAAAGTTAACATTGCTAAACCTCAAAATTCACAGATGTTATGGCATAAAAGATTGGGTCATTTAAACCATTTTAGCATGGATCTATTAAAAAATGGTATGGCAACTGGTATACACTATGAAAAACAAGAAACACCTGAGCTTTGCGAAAGCTGTATTAAGGCAAAGCATGCCAGAAAACCATTTCCTAAAAATCCAAACAAAGAAGTTGCTAAAAATAAACTCAATTTGGTTCATTCAGATCTAGCTGGACCTATGGAGGTTCCATCATATGCTGGTTCAAAATATTTGTTTACCCTTATCGATGACCATACAAGAAAAGCATTTTGTTATTTTTTGAAGTCAAAGGACGAGGTTCCTGAGAAGTTTCAAGAATTTTGTGCAGAAGTCGAAACTGAAACTGAAAGAAAAATTAAAGTTTTAAGAAGCGACAATGGTGGTGAGTACTGCAATGCTCGTATGAACAAGTTTTTAAAAAGCAAAGGCATCAAACATGAACTTACTGTGCCATATTGTCCTGAACAGAATGGTGTTGCCGAAAGATTCAACCGCACTATTTTCGAAAAAGTACGTTCGATGCTGTTCGAGGTAAATGCTGAAAAACAAATGTGGGCGGAAGCTGCTAACACAGCAGTATATTTATTAAACAGATCACCAACCAAGAAACTGAAAGGTAAAACTCCAGAAGAAAAATGGTCTGGAAACAAAGTTGACCTTACAATTCTACGTATCTTTGGATGTTATGCATATGCTCATGTTCCAAAAATAAAGCGGAAGAAACTCGACCAGAAGAGTAAAGAAAAAATCTTTGTTGGGTATTCAGAAACATCTGCCGGATACAGACTGCTAGATCCTGTTACACACAAAATTGAAATTGCACGAGATGTTGTATTTTTGGAAGAAAAAATTGGAGTTGCAATGGTTCCAAAGTTGTCTGAAGTTGAAACAGATGAATCTGCTGATCCTGAAACTGTTACAATCCAAGAAAACAATCAAGTTTCAATTCGTCCAAGTACTAGTAAGAGTGTGAATGAGAATGATTGTGGCGAGAATGAAGCGAATGATTGTTTGGAAGTAAGTAATGTAGAGAGTTTCAATGATTTTGAGAGAGATATGACTGAAAGTGTGCATGAAAGTGTAAACGAAAATGATGTAAATACTAGAAAGCAAAAGGTAGATGATACATGTAGTTCGCGATATCCGAAAAGAGATAGACGAATGCCAAAAATGTATGATGATTTTGCAGTTGATAATGAGAGAGTTAGTTATGCAATGCCTTGCCTTCCTATTGATGATTTAGAACCCACAACTGTTTCAGAAGCGTTATCAGGTTCGAGAAGTTTTGAATGGATTAAAGCTATCGAAAAAGAGATGAATGCGTTCAAAATTAACAACACTTGGGAACTAGTAGATAAGCCTTCTAACAAAAACATTGTAAAAAACAAATGGGTTTTTAAAATAAAAAGGGATCAGAATGGTGACATTTTAGCTTATAAAGCTCGTTTAGTAGCCAAAGGCTTTACTCAAAAACATGGCATAGATTATAACGAGACTTTTTCACCTGTTATTCGTTACAGTAATTTAAGGTTTTTACTTGCATTGACTGCTGAACTAAATCTAGAAGCAGATCACATGGATGTAGAAACAGCTTTCTTAAATGGTAACATTGATCAAGAAATTTATATGTCTCAACCTGAAGGTTTTGAAGTGCCCGGTTTTGAAAACAAAGTTTGCAAATTAAATAAAGCAATATATGGGTTAAAACAATCTTCTAGGCTTTGGTATGAAAAGGCAACACAAGTTCTTCAAAAATTAGGTTACAAACAATCTAAAATTGAACCTTGTATTTTTGTAAAAATTTCTGATAAAATGCTAGTTATCATAGCATTATATGTTGATGATTTTTTCATTTTTTACAATGATGTGAGTGAGGTAAAATTTCTAAAATCAGAACTACAAATACATTTTCGTATGAAGGACTTAGGGCCAATTTCATATTGTTTGGGAATGAAAGTTGAGCGAAATAGAAAGCAAAACGAGTTGAAACTTAGTCAAGATCAGTATGTTGTGAAATTGCTTGAAAAATTTCAAATGACTGATTGTAAGACTGTTAGTACACCCCTTGAACAAAATCAAAAACTTTCGTTTGAGAGAGAATATCATGAAGTACCTTTTCAGCAGTTAAAGATATTTTAACAAAAGCTTTAGGTACTCAAAAGCACAAGTTTATATATAATAAACTTAGTTTAAAAGTATAGGTGACCTTAGGTATTGAGGGAGAATGTTAAAAAGGCAATATCCTAAGTGTCTACTATATACTAGTTCATGTTGTTTTATTAGTATGCTTTGATATTGTAAATAACTTCAATAATTGTCATTAGATTGTCTAGTTTATAAATTCTTAAAATACATTTTAAATTCAAGATCCTGAACTTTATTTAACTTCTGCTGCGCAGAATAGTATTATAAGATACTAATAATACTAATATCTTTATCATGTATGTATTATTTATTTTACAATATTGGAAAATTGTTATTAAAAATATGGTTTGGAATAAAAAAGTATGTTCTGATACAGTCGAACCCGCTTATTGGAATAGCCTTTGTACCAGGCAAAAATATTCTTATAACCGGGATATTCTAATAACCGATCATTGGTGGCTAGTCGAAATAAGTGTACCGAATATACGTAATAATATTATTTACATACTATGCCAATGTGTAGTTTTACATACTATGCCAATATGTATATCATATATGTACACCTACATAATCAGTATATGTAAATGGTTTTAGGTCTTTTTACGTCAATAATACAGTAGTGTAACTACTACTTATCTATGTATGTGTTAAATACCAAATTACATTATATTATATATGTGAATGAATACAGTACCAGTAGGTAATTAATATAAAATGTATGCAATATGTAGATAATATGTAAATATTTTCTTATTAAAATGCATATAACAAAATTACTTATTTTTTCTTGAGAAATTATCGGTAATTATAGCTTTTTGTTGTTAATCCGTGCGGTCATCCTTAATCCATTGGTTGAATGGAACTTTTATTGGCGGCAAGAAATGGATGAATTGAATTTAACAAAGCCATAAGCCTCTCTGGGTGAATTCTAAATAAACTGCTTCTAACAATTTTATAGCAGGCAACAGTGCCTTTGTGTAGACAAATAAAAATTACTTTATGACCCATGCATTTGTCGGCTAAAAATCGAATTGGTACTCGTAACAAAGTAATAAATATTTATTACCCTAATAATATCTAATCCATAATCCTTGACGACTGACCATAATAACCAAACATAATTTAAATTTTTAGTAAAATTGTAAAAAAAAATAGTCGTTGACCTGCAAAATATGCTAATAAGCGGTATTATCTAACCTATTCCAATAAAAGGATAAATTTATTAAGGAGTAAATGGAAACGTTTCGGGAACTCGAATTTATATTCCATAAACCGGGATATTCCTATAACAGGGATTCTAATAAGCGGGTTCGACTGTATATGAAATTACATCCTTCTAATGGAAAAAAATATTTGACGAATTTTCTCAAATTATGGATACCAACATCATTTTCATTTATAACTCTTGTATTTTTAATTTGACGAAGAAAAGTTATTCTTCATAAAAATCTCTTCTTGGTCTAAAATTTATGATGCAACCATCACGAATCAAATTTTATTAATTTTATACGAGGTATGTAAAAAAATATGAATTTCGAGTAAAGTATCTTTATAGTTCACAACATTTAAATTAGAATGATATACTTGCACATTAAAACATAATTTTTAATTCTAAACAGCTTTTCGTAATAGCAGTTTTCTATATTATGAATTTAAATACGTATATAAACAAAGTTTTCGTTATGATAATGCTCGCATTTTCAGCTTGTTTTTAATAAATGCAGCAATAACTCAGAAATTATGGCATTTATGTATAGGGAATATTATATGAAAAATAATCAGCATCCCTTAGGAATTCTAAAACGCAAAACATATAAAGGGTGTTCCATTTGAAATAAGAAAGTTCATTATATTTCCAGAAAACGGAAGATGTGACAACAATGTAATTACCACTATAATATCGACCGTATTAAAAGACCCTGACCCACCAAAATCCATAAAAATCGTTCTAGCGGTTTCCGAGAAATTACCGTGTTGCCAGACTTTCTCGCAACCCTGTATAGGCCTCATAATGCGCTCAATGTAAGTTTATAAATATCTCTAAACGCAGCCAAGGTGTTAAGGTCCATGTGGAAGACAACTTTCGAGTGTTGAGTACAAAATTGGAAAACCAAAGCAAAATATAGAAAGGAATGGAATCTGAAACTAGAACAGGCCAAGACCCACTGTGGATTGTAGAGCCAATGATTATTGTCATCCCCTTCAGTTATATTTATTATTTCATGGTTCATCAGTCCTCTATATTGTCCTTGTTCTGTTTTTATTGGGTATATATTTGGTGTAATGTGTAAAGTATATATCTTGTCATTGCTCTAAAACTTTAACTGTCAAGAATTTAGATTAGTTTATAGTGCAGTAACTGAAGGTTTTCACATTCGATTTCGTTGAACCTTCATCGATTTTCATGAAAATTGGTTAGTAGTTAGAGGATACCTCAAGGAACCTCAAGAGGATACCCCTTCCCAGGGGTGAAAATTATTTTATTAAAGATAATACCACTAATCGATAGAGGGACAAATTATAAGCAAAATTTGTTATATAAAGTTATTATTATAAATCAATACTTTTTGAGTTATTAAAGATCAAAGATTTTATTTTTTCGTAAAAATTGCATGTTTTAAAGCTGTTTTTCACGTATAACTCAAAAACTATAAGCTTTTACAAAATTGTTATTACCAAAATTAAAGATAATACAAAATTTAATGCAATCCTCACATGAAGAACTAAACTAATGTTAATTCAAAGTGGGTTATGGGTAATTGAATGTATATTTTTTTTGACGAGTACTCAAATCTAAGTATTCAATCTTAAATACCGGGAAAACTATGCATTTTATAAAATATACCTGATAAACACTTGTCAAAGAACTTCGGAATACCTATCAAATGAACTCCAGAAGAAGTTAATAACATTAAAATTACGCAAGTTATGATGAGAATAAGAGAACCCTTTCGAATTTTTTAGGAAAAAGTGAAAAATAAAACATACGACATTTCCACAAAAATTAAAATTTATAGCAATCCTTACTATTATTCCTTTATATTAGCATAAGTAATAGTTTCAACAATTTTTGAAAACTATTTTTGAAAAAAAGGTGAAATTTTAAAAAAATCAGAATTTTTAAAATTATCGTAATTTTCATTTTCTTTTGATAGTAACTCCAATAATACTCAATATACGTAAAAAATGATAAATAACCAAATTTTAGTTTCTGTATTGAATATTTGACCAGTTTTACTATTTCTGTAGGATAAAAAAATAACCGAGATAGAAACGTTTAAAGCTTAAATTTTACTGCAAGAACCATGTAATCGGGGCCATTTAACCTTTTATTTTAAAAAAAGTGAAGGGATTTAAAGATTAAATTCAAAATGGTTTAATAGCCCTTGGGACCAACTTTCAAATGGCTTTTAGATGAACCTGATATCGTAAAAATTAACGGAGTTATTAAAAAAAAAACACACATAATAACATTTTTTGGAAAAATTGTTAAAAGATAAATTTTGAAAAATTTTTGGAGCATAAATTTTAATTCAATCAACTTGTTCGGGGACTCAGTTGATAGATATTTCTAAGTAGTTTGACAAATGTTTAATAAGTGTATGTTATAAAATGCATCATTTTCCCGTCATTTAAACTTGAATACTTAGATTTGGGTACTCGCCGAAAAAAATATACATTCAATTACATATAACTCACTTTTAGTTAAAACTAGAAGGTTTTTCTAGTAAGGAGTTTATTTAATTTTTTATTAGTTTTAATTTTGGTAATAATCACTTTTTTGTTAAAACTTATAGTTTTTGAGTTATTTATCAAAAATCGATTAAAAACATGCATTTTTATAAAGATTAAAATCTTTGAACTTTAATAACTCAAAAAGTTTTGATTTATTTTAATAACTTTATATAACAAATTTTGCTTAGAATTTGTCCCTCCATCGAAGTATGGGGTCATTTTTAAGAAAATAATTTTCACCCCCGAGAAGGAGTGGCATCCACCCCCCAGGGTAAAAGCGAAAGTTGGTACAACGTCAACTTTATTCCTTAAAACATCCTCTAACCACTCACCAATTTTTATGCAAATCGATGGAGGTTCAACGAAATCGGAGGTAATAGCTCATATCCACCTTCAGTGACTACACTATTAGTCCTATTCCCGCTTGTTTATTGTATTTTATTTAAAATAATGAACTGCGTTTTTAGGAAAGTCTTGGAGGCAATTCATTAACCACGATGTTAGCAACGATAAGTCCTTCCAGCACACATCTAGATGAAACCTTAGCCACGCTCAGATACGCTTGCCAAGCTAGATCAATAGTAAACAGAGCTAGAGTTAACGAGAATCCACACGATCGTCTAATACGAGAACTGCGTTCGGAAGTTGAAAGACTGCGAGCCTTGCGACAAGACTTTGAGCGCAGTTCGCTATCTTCCTCTTCTCTTACTTCGTGTAATGATGCCCACGACGAAGAGCTAGAAGGGCTTAGAAAGAAACTAAGTGATTCAGAAAAACATTTAGAGGATGCCCAAAAGAACTGGGAGAAGAGGTTTTTAGAAACCAAAAAAACGCAGCTGAAGGAATTAGCTGAGGCCGAAAAGTACAAAGCTGAGCTCGAGTCGAAGGTTCGAGTTATGAAAAGAGTTGATGATAATGTAAAACTGTCGCCGTATAGGACTAACTTTCTTGAAGAATTGGAATGTGTACTGACTGATGAAACGGACGTCGTGGTAGATAATATCATGTTGGACGTTTTAACTGACTGGTGTTGTAGAAACGGATTGACTTGCACCTTTTCGTCAGATACTTTGATAATAAAGGATCCTGTGAAGAATAGGCACACGCATATATTAATTAACTCAATAGATATGAACGGGCATGAAAATGTTAGCGACTTTGTAGATAGTCTGACATGGACTAACACTAAGAACTCCACTAAGAAGATTAGTAAGAATGAGGTGATGTCATCCATGAATCAGATTTATCAAGCTTTAGCCACCTTACAGCCTCCAGAAAGCGAAAATAATTTGTGCCTGTTGTTTGCCAAAGTTAACAAGACCTTACAAAGTTTTGAAGCTGCGTTATTAAATAACGCTAAGAGTAACGTAGGACAAAAAGTTGTAACCTTCGATGCAGATATTTGAAGGATAAATTTGATACATTTATGAACTACAAAACTAAAAGTCAAACAATTAGGAATGGAGGTCGTAGATTTAATGACGTCATAACCCACCGGTACAAACTTGACTGCAAACAAATTCAACAAATTTTTCCTCATATATTTTAGTTTTTTTGTTACTGTCAAGTTTAACAGGATAACGCTGTTGCATTGCCAAATAAAAAACATATTTTTTTTTTTTTTTTTTTTTTTTTTGTAAGCATTTATTAGCAATCAGAATTACATATTCTATAAGCTAATTTGATAACAAGTACAATAACATATATCAATGTATTATTGTACATCACATATAAAACATATATGCATTTTCCAAAGCAGCTACCGGCTATACTGTTTCTCTTTGTCTTTAAGAGTGTGAAACAAAGATAACTAACTATCTGTACTATGTGTCAAACTGACATTGTCCTATAGAAGGTTATGTAAGATTTTTGTTTGTTTGTTTTTTTTATTTTATGGCCTTTTGGGAGCTGTGCCCATTTAGCCAGCAACATTTCTTAAAATTAACGCCTAACTAAACCTACCATACAACAAAACTATTACGAACCTAATCGGCTAATCAAGGATAGGGGAAAGTGAAGTTGGTTAAAATATAAACTAAATAAATGAAATATAATTTGAAAACAATAATTTGACACTATATTTAACCTCCAATATTATGACAGACGTCAGTTACCATTTACAATTTCACCAAATATTATAATGACGTCATCTAATCCCGTCACTAATTCTAGCCAATGAAATGCTCGCTGTAATAGGAATGGCATGTCAAAAAAAAAGAATGTGTGTGTACTTTGTACGCACAAGTCTTCTACTTTAAAATGTATAATACATGCCTGAATTGCCGATATAAATGAGTCAGATTAAATAAATTATTAGAAGAATTTTTTACTAAGCAACAACATTTTTGTTTATTTAGTATTATTTTGTATTTTGACAACGACACCCGACTTGGGCGTCGAAACGTTAATAAATTCATTTTTTTGGTAAAATTGTGGCTTATTTTCCATTTAAAATAGTTCATTTTAAACAGTTTATTTTTATTTTATTAAACTAATTTTAATACTTACCACTTTCCAAAAATTAAAAAAAAAGGCAGCTATTGTCCGCATTTGAACCCAGGACCTCTCGATCTCTAGTCGAATGCTGTACCAATGACGCTATGAAGGCTGTGTTTACACGGTTTCTCGGACATTATGACAAATCACGGTAACAAATAGACGAAGTGAAGTATTAAAAATATAAAAATGTTTTAATAATATGTATTATCTTACTCCCGAGGAAGACAAATCCAAAGATACAAAAATTATAATATATTTACTAAAAAACTAATATACTTTTTCCACACCTTTTTTGGACTGATAGATACATAACTTAAAAGATTTAGCAACGAATAACATACTGTCTCTGTGCGCATGCGCACAGAATAATAAAAATTCACTCTCTATCGCGCCTAAAGAAGTATAACTTCAAAAATCTCATTATTCCCTATATATTTTTTCAAATTTAGAATATGACAACAATGTGAAAATTACGTGCATTCCTTATTGTTTGACTTTTCCTTATAGCGATATTATTTATGTTTTATATTTTTAATGTTTGTAATAAAATAAATTTTGTAAATCATATACAATAAAGTGTATATTTTTGGTTACAAATTCAAGCGTTTTATTTTAGTAGGATTTTGACTATAGACCAAGGCTGATCTGTTTTGAGGTGACATTCTGATGTTTGCAGAAAAATTTGTGTGGTAATAATAATTAGTCCAAATTTCAAAGACAAAAAACGTAGACAAAAGGGACGAATAATAACAAACTTTTACTGGAATCAAAGAACACAAATTGTAATAGATATCGAACACGAACACAGTCCAGAAATTGAAATCAAGAGAGAAGTTAGACAAGGATGTATTATGTCTCCATTACTCTTTAATGTATATAGTGAAGCCATTTTTGAAATAGTCCATTCTTTCACGGTTTTTGCTCTAAATTTTAAAGAACCGCTTGGATTGACATGAAATTTGGCATACGCATAGCTTACATGTCAAAGAAAAAAAGTGATATTGTGCCGACGTGTGCTTTTGCCCTGGGGGTGACTTTCGCCCCCTCTTGGGGGTGAAAAAATATATGTCCAAAACAACTCCGGAAATGGGTAAACTGACTAATTTTAAGTAACTTTTGTTCTATAGAGCTTTTTCACCAAGTCAATACTTTTCGAGTTATTTGCGAGTGAATATGTTCATTTTTCAACAAAATAACCACATTTTTAGACGGTTTTTCGCAAATAACTCAAAAAGTAAGTATTTTGCCAAAAAAACCGTTCTTAGCAAAAATATAGCCTATAAAAAAGTAAAAAAAATGGTGTACGCGTTAGGTCTCTGGATCTCGTAGAACCAGAGTTATAGCCAATGAAATATAGATTCATATTCACCAAATTTCAAATAGAATATTTCGACGTGAAATATCCAAAAAATTAAGCACTTTTTGGGGAAAACCCATTTTAACTTTTTTAAAGTGTTTAAAAAAAGCTTTATTTCTGTTTTTACGAAAAGTTTCTAGCATTAAATTTAAGCAAGTTACGCTCAAAATAAAGTTGGTCCCTTTTGTTTTTGCAAAAAAAAAAATCGGGTAGACCACCCCCTAATTAGCAACTTAAATGAAATTAATCGTTGCCGCTCCATAAATTATTTTACTTATATTGTGTTTATATGGTCTGTAAGTTTCATCGATTCAAAGTGTTTATTTTTGAAAAAATTTGGTTTCAAAGTAAAATTTTTAAAAATTTAAATTTTGAAAAATATGCTTTTTTTCAAAATAACTTAAAAATTGTTAGAGATACCAAAAGTCTCGAAATACAAAAAAAGTCAGATTTGCATTTCTGAATATCATTTATTTTTTTGTTTTTCTGTTAGACAAAAATTGATCAAGATTTGGTGTTTCTAAATTTGCATACATTCGTGATCAGTGACTCGTTCAACCCCTTTTAACTACAGCCGTTTCAATAATAAGGACTTTGAACCGATGAAACTTACAGATCATATAAACAATATATACACGAGTCAAGAAACTTGTGAAGTCGTTACGATTAAGTTCATTTAAGATACTAATTAGGGGGTGATTTTCTCGATTTTTTTACCAAAACCAAAAGGGACTAACTTTATTTTGAGCGTAACTTGTTTAATTTTGATGCTAGAAATTTTTTTTATAAAACAAAAATGAAGCTTTTTTTAAACACTTTAAATGAGTTTTCCCCGAAATGTGCTTCATTTTTGGTTATTTCACGTTAAAGTATTCCACTTGGAATTTGACGAATATGAACCTATATTTCATTAGCTATAACTCTGCTTCTACTAAATAAAAAAACGTGATATATTCACTATTTTTTTAAATTTTTTATAGGCTATATTTTTGCTAAGAATGCTTTTTCGACAAAATACTTACAATTTGAGTTATTTGCGAAAAACCGTCTAAAAGCGTGGTTATTTTGTTGAAAAAATGAACATATTCACTGCCAAATAACTCGAAAAGTATTGACTTAGTGAAAAAACTCTATAGAACAAAAGTTACTTTAAATTAGCCAGTTTACCCATTTCCTGACTTTGTTTGGACGAATATTTTTTAACCCCCAAGAGGGGGTGAAAACCACCCCCAGGGCAAAAGCACATATCGGCACAATATCACTTTTTTTCTTTGACTTGTTAGCTATGTGTATGCCAAATTTCATGTCAATCCAAGCGGTTCTTTAAAATTTAAAGGTTTTGCAATATTTTACCGTTAATGAATGGACTAAAAAAGCATTACTATTTCAAAGTGAAGGAATAATAATTAACTGAAGATCTATTAACAATATAATATATGCAGATGATACCGTGATTATGGCAAGCTCTGCTGAACAACTCCAATTATTACTACTAAATAAAACCAACAGTTTCTGTGAAGCATATGGACTAAAAATGACCAAATACATGATAATAAATAAAAAACAAGCATATATTTGGGAAATGTACCGATAGAAAGGGTTGATAAATATATACAAATATCTATACTAAATTTACATTCAAGATGCAGTAGAAATAAACAAACCAAGACACGTTAACTGCTACTATAGGAGCACTCCCGAATCATAATTTACAATATATAAACTTTGGAAATCATGATTTGGGATTCACAATGTATATACATTGTAAATAATGATTCGGGAGTGCTCCTATGGTTTATTTCACGTTAAGAATAGAAAATTACGCTTACGGAGATCAGTACTACCAAACCTCTCGCGCACTGGTGGATACTCGACTGCCGATATCATATACGATTCATTCTAGTCAGTACAGCGTGGCATCGGTGCGCTTCTATCGCTCATGAGAAATGCGTGGGGCTATCTCCTCAATGTTTTATTCTTAACGTGAAATGCACATTAGTAGCATTTAACGTGCCTTGGTTTGTTTGTTTCTACTGCATCTTGATTGTAAAAGTATAGGACCCTGTATTTTAGAGAAAATGATCAAACAACAGAAATAAGGACCAGGAGAGAAATAGCAAGAAATGCGTTTGTAAAAATGAAAACAATTCTCTGCAATAAAGACCTTAGATTAGAACTGAGAGTAAGAGCCTTGAGATGCTACGTGGATTTTTGAATGGATATCGAATTAATGAAATGGACATCTCTGATCTTAAGGTGAAGGCAGGCCTATTGGCGGATACTTACAAGAAAGACATGAACAAAAAAGACTTTGTATTTGAAATTGAAAGTTTCAAGAACCATGCTTTGGCAGTATAGATCCTTACTTGAAGGATGCAAATGCTTCAACAACTCTTGACATAATTTTGAAAAATAAACTTGATGAGGGTTATCACAACAGGACTACAAATATTTCTAACTAACTATCCCAGTATCAGTTGCTTCAGGAGAAAGAAGTTTTAGCAAATTAAAAATAGTAAAAAACTATCTAACAAATTCAATGGAGCAACAAAGGCTCACGCTGATTTAAGCATCATAGCTATTGAGCACAAACGTGCATCTTCCATTAGTTTTGATGACGTAATACAAGTATTTGCTTCTAAAAAAAGCCTTCTTCTTCGCGCGACTAGGATTACTCCTGTTTGTCTGCCTCTGATTCTGTTTCAGTTGTTGTTGACTGTACATTGTCTTTCCACCTTTTCGGCGGCCTTCCAACGGGTCTTCTGCTATACGGCTTGTTGTTTTTACAGATGTTCGCTAATCTATCTGATTCCATTCGGTTTACATGTTCGTTCCAGTTTTTCTTTCTTGTTTTTATCCACCTGTTAATATTTTGAATTTTGCATCGTTCTCGTATACTTCTGTTGATTTGTCTGTCTCTTAATGATATGCCCGTAAAAAGCCGTAAAATACAATTATTACCTTTGTTTTGTAAGGTGGTTTATGAGTAATACCCGCTTTACATCAACAAGAAATTGACAAAGTTATTCAAGGCCAAATTTGACGTGTACAAAACACAATTTTACCCACAGATTACCTAAAGTGTTCTGTAACTTTAATGTGAATCAAAAAAAAATGAAGGAATTTGATGAAATGAAACAATTGGATATGTTTTATTTTGTCAAATTTCTTTATTTTATTTTTATTCACGGCAAAATTGGATGTAGAATTGTGTTTTGTATAAGTCAAATTTGACCTTGAAGAAGCTGGTCAATTTCTTATTCAATCTATTGTAAAGTTAGTATACCTAGCCCTATTTTTTGTAGATTTGCCGTAATGAAGTATATAGTAATGTTGCAAATTTGTAATAACTAAGTATATTTTTGAAACTCAAAATGTACAATTAAATTCATTCCTTCCAATAAAACTGTATGTACCTACTATTTTATTATTTACCTACAACTATGCTATGATCTACATCCATTTTTTCAATAAAGGGGGCGGCAAGTTTAAACTTGCCCCCTTACGGAGTAGCCTAGATCCGGCCCTAGCTAAGACTGATAATACGAGTTGTTCTGAAGCTATTTCCTTGTGGCATTTTTATGATTAACTATTTAGTGAGAAATAAGCCACAATTAAATTGAAAAAATAATTTTATTAACGTTTCGAAGCCCAAATCGGGTTTCGTTGTCAAAATACAAAATACTACTAAAATAAACAAAAAGGTTGTTGCTAAGTAAAAAAATTCTTCTAATAATTTATTTAATCTGACTCATTTATATTGGCAATTCAGACGTATATTATATGGCGATATCATTTTAAAGTCTTCTACTTTAAAATGTATAATATACGTCTGAATTGCCAATATAAATGAGTCAGATTAAATAAATTATTAGAAGAATTTTTTTACTTAGCAACAACATTTTTGTTTATTTTAGTAGTATTTTGTATTTTGACAACGAAACCCGATTTGGGCTTTGAAACGTTAATAAAATTATTTTTTCAATTTAATTGTGGCTTATTTCCCACTAAATAGTTAATGATAATACGAGGAAAGATAAGTAGACCAGTAAGGACCTGTTTTTAGGTGGATGTGAGAGGTGGCATTCAGATTTTTTCGGATAAAGTTAGGTGATAACTTCGTTAATAATAATTGATTTATGCTCCTTATCAAATATGCCCGGAACATTAATAAAAAAATTCAAATACTTAAAAATTTCGAATAACATCGATTTTTTTCTACTTTTTTTGTTTATAACTTTAAAACGATTCATTTTGGAACAAAGTCGTATAGGAATAAAACAAAGATAATTAAATTTTCTATCAGATACAATTGGTTAAAAATGTCCTTATTTATCACCCTTGCTGCAAAATAGCAATAAATATAAAATTAGGGAACAAAACAAGCCTGTCTTTATTCAATAATTTTCCATCACTTAGGTTACACTTGGAATCTTCCTAATTCGCTTAGAAAATTTTTGTAATGTGCTAAAACCGTACACCAAATTTCATTAAAATTGACTTACTAGATTTTGAATAATAATTTTGCAATCTAAACTTTTTTTAAAAAATTAAATTTTTTAAAAATCTTGCACAACAAAAACTAGAACATACAAAGATTTGTCAATTTTTGAAGTTATACTTCTTTACCGGCGATATGAGGGTGAATTTTTATATGTTAAAACCTATGATCCCGGCGCATGCGCATTATATCTTTGTTCTGATTGGATGTTCAAATGACATGTCAAAAATTATTCAATATGGCGGATGTGGCACAACTGTAGTTAGATTATTTATGGTTGTTGTGTTTTAAAATTTATGTGAAAAGAAACAACAAACAAAAGTTAGTTATTAATAGTTATACTGCCTTTTTAAATAGTTTTTATATACCTATTATTTTGGACTTTTGGACTATTTTGGACTAGGAAAACTCATTCTAATTTGGTAAGTAGTTTTTATTATAATCATATTGTAATTATACATTTGGATTAGGTTGAAATACAGTAGAGCGTCGATTATCCGAACTAATTGGGGGACATAGGTGTTCGGAAAACCGATTTGTTCGGATAATCGAACTACAATATATTGATACATATTTATAGTCATACATATTTATCCACAAGTGAATAAAAGCCATATTTATATACCTACGTATTTATTTATATCTTGATAATGACAACTAGCAACTAAACAAAAAAGTGCAGTCTTTGCAACAACATAATTATTTTTGGATACAATATTGAAGAAAATTGAAGATATTTTAAGCTACAATTACTAACGCTTGTTCGGTATTCGAGTGCGGGACGCGGGAGTCGATAGTTCGAATAAGCGGTCGTTCGGTTGATCGACGTTCGGATAATAGACGCTCTACTGTACATTTATTTTCTCAAGAATGGGGATTTTAGAGAGAAATCCCAAATTAGGTCCGATTTTTATTTTTAAATTATGATTTTTTGGTGTAGATTTATTTATCTAGTCGGTATGTAATGCTTTGATGTACATACTTAATTTGATTACCAACAAAAGTTTTACCAATCTTCATCTAATATATTGTTTTCTTACTGTTTTGTTATATTTTAATATTTTCTTCCACAAAATTTTAATGTAATTATATTCAAAACAACTGTCAAACAGTAAAACGTTCAGTTACCCTATTTTTCCACATGAAAAATAATGTGGAATTGGACGAGTGAGTCTAGGCTTCGATTACGAATCAAAACGTCCCGAAATTCACGGGTTCGATTCCCGATGCAAGTTTTTATTTTTTTATGCATTTTATGATTGTAAGTATATTTGTTATATATTTTTTTTTTAGAAAATGCGTATTTAAAATTTTTGCCAACAATTATTATCGTTCAGAAATCATTTTTTCTTTGTGGCATTTTTCAATGTGTTTGTGTGCGTTTTATTCTTTTATTTTTTTTAATTTTTGGTATTGTCTTAAAAATCACATAATATGTAGTAGAAGTATAACTTCTTACGTGCGTACAAAGTACACACACATTCTTTTTTACATATAAAGAAGCACTCCACCTATCTAATGCACTTTACAGAATTGAAATCAGATTATTTAAACAGCCTCAGCAATGTTTTAAAGTTATAAACAATTTTTTGGCTTATAAACAAATTAGTGCTGTGGCCAGGAGGGGTGCTACGGGCTCCTTTATTTAGATGGACTTACCCAAGATTTTTATGTATTTTTTGACCCGTAGAACACGATTTTTTTGGGTAACAGTTGATCCGGATATTGATAAGATTGTTATAAACAAAGAACTTGAGGAATTACATAACATCGATTTTTCGCAAAATAAAACATTTTTTTGTATTTCTTGGGTAATTCTAAGCAAAAAATGTTCTTACAAGTTTTTTCGTAGGATGCATAGTTTTCGAGATAAACGCAGTGGAACTTTAAAAAAATCGAAAAATTGCAATTTTTGAACGCGAATAACTTTTGATTAAAAAATAAAATAGCAATTCTGCTGACAGCATTTGAAAGTTTAAGTCAAATTATACCGGTTTTAATTATTTGCATTGCTAAAAATTAAGTGTTTTATTATTAAACAAAGCTATTTGTTTATAAGCCAAAAAATTGTTTATAAGTTTAAAACATTGCCGAGGCCCATTTAATAATCCGATTTTAATTCTGTAAAGTTTATTAGATAGGTAAAGCACCTATTTATATGTAAAAAAATTAGCCAACAAGATTTTAAAAAATTTGAACTTTTTTAAAAACATTTAGATTGCAAATTTATTATGCAAAATCTATTAGGTCGATTTTAATGAAATTTGGTACACGGTTTAAGTATGTTACAAAGAATTTCCTAAGTGAATTACTAAGGTTGTAAGTGCCGCCAAAGTGGTTAAAAACATTGAATAACAACAGGCGTATTTTGCCCCCTTATTTGGTATTTATTGCTATATTGCAGAAAAGGTAATACGTTAAGACATTTTTGACCAGTCGTATATCATACAAAATTCAATAATCTTTATTTTATTTCTGTACGACTTTGTTCCAAAACGAATCGTTTTAAAGTTATAAGCAAAGACAGCAGAAAAAAATCGACGTATTTCGAAATTTTTAAATATTTTAATTTTTTTTATTAATGTTCCGAGCATATTTGAGAAGGAGCATAAGTCAATTATTATTATTGAAGGTGTCACCTAACTTTATCTGCAAAAATCCGAATGCCACCTCTCACATCCAAAAATAGACGTTTTTTCACATATCCTTACTGGTCTAAAGAGGCAAAAGGAGTACAGGAAGGAGAGAACTTTTAAATGCCTAATGTCTAAAAATATAGAACTCTTCAGAGCAGCGGTAGATAGAGTAAAGATAGTGATAATGATATCAAAACTCCGATTGGGAGGTGGCAATTAAAGAAGAAGAATTGGACCGCGTTATGTAATAACGGATTAACCGCCAAAAGTCCAAAATCGAGATAATAGTGCCATCTTGCAGCTAGGGTGCAAATCTATGTATAAAAATATGTTTTTTGTAAAAAAATTAAAAAAAAAAAGCTGTTTTTAAATGCCTGTATTAAGAGACATTTTTTATTTTCTTAAAAAAAATCCCACACTAGGATTTGTAATATCGAACTAAACGCCAATAATGGTACATAATCCATTGTCATAAACAAAAATCCGCATCTTTGTAAGTGTAATAACGAATCAAGCGCCACGAATAGTCGGTTAATTTTTTATTACAAAACATAACATATTTACTAACGTTAAAGATATCGAATTAAAAGACATCCTCTGTAAGGTAACATCAGATTAAGCGCCAAATATGTCTCTTAATCCGGTATTCGGATCTTAACTCATGCATATCTTAAAAAATCATTAACGAATTAAGCGACATTTGATCGAATAACTTTTAAAATATAAATTATTTTTAAAAAATTTTAAACACATGTAAAAGTCTATTTACATTTGCATTAATATATTAAATATGAAACATGTCAGTACTATATTTTAGAAATACATAGTACCAAAAACAAATTTAAAATCTTTAAACCGATTTATCTCAAAACTACATTTTGGCGCTTAATCCGCTATTACATAACGCGGTCCAATTGACTTATCCTCCCTCTCAAATAGGTAGGGGAAATCAATAAAAAACATAAAAATGACTAAATACATCGTTTTTTACATTCCTTGCTTAAGTATAACTTTAAAACGATTTATTTTGGAGCAAAGTCTTACGGAAATAAAATAGCGAAATAGCGATAATTGAATTTTCTATATGATATACAGTATGTCCCTGTAAGTTGTATCCATATGGAAAACTTTTTTATTATTAATTTTACGAAAAAAAGTTATTCTTCATAAAAAGCTCTGCATGGTCCAAAACCTAAGATTTAACCATCAAATATAAAATTTTTTGTATATTATACGAGGTATGTCAAAAAGTTTGAATTTCACTCAAGAGTAAAGTAGCTTTATTTTTCACAATATTGAAAATTGCTATTATGAAAAGTTGTTTGGAATTAAAAACTATATTCTAGTATGCAATTACATCTGTCTAATTGAAAAATTTTTTTTTGAAAAATTATGGACAACTAACATTATTTTCAGTTATTTCAATTCTGATAACTCTTATATTATTAATTTTACGAAAAAAAGTGATTCTTAATAAAAAGTTCTGGATGGTGTAAAACCTAAAATACAACCATCTTATATCAAATTTTATCAATTTTATACGAGGTATGTCAAAAAAGATAAATTTATATCAAAAAGTAAAGTACAGCTGGTTCCAAAAAAAAAACTATACGACTCTTAAAGCATATTTTGTAGAAAATTGAGCAGTGTACTTTCTTCTTCTTCTTTTTGTTTTGGTCTCGCTGCAAGGCCATTACCAGCACGATTTATAGGCGATCTTAATGTAGGGCTCTAAGCCATATCAAAAACGCTGACTATGTTCTTGTAAAAAGCTTTTGATGAGGTGCGATATAATGAATATGAGTTTAATTATATTTAATTTATTATATTTTGAAGGATAAATACTTATTATTTACATACTGTCACTGTCACTACCAAATCTTAAAATTTGTCAAATAACTTCAACCTCAAAAAATGGCTGTTTGTTTGTTTATTTTATTATTTGTCTGTCATAATAAATATAATATAAAGTCAGACCAATCATACACTGCTCAAAATGATCAATTCTTACTAAGGAGTCGTATCAGTTTTTTTAGGAACCAGCTGTACACCTGGTTCTTAATGGGAAAATCGACGGTTGCTAGGCAACGTGACGTCACTAAAATAGAATTCTATTTGGCGTGCTCCCGCACCTGATACGACTCTTAGTAAGATTTGATCATGTCAAGCAGTGTATTTGATTGGTTTGACATTATATTATATTTATTATGACAGACAAATAATAAAATAAACAAACAACTGATTACATTTATATATCTGTGGCTTGGTTCTAAAAGGGCCAATGTCAAATTTTTGTTTTTTTGTACAGATTTCTTTTGAATTTAATATTGACTCTGGCCCTTTTATCATTAAGCCACATTATATGTGACTTGGTGTTAAAATGGCCAATTTCAATTTTTTGCATTTTGTTTGGTCAATATTAAATTCCAAAAGAGTTATTTTGAATTTAAATGAAAAAAAAAACACATTTAAACAAAAAACACATCAATGAGTGTTGTTTGTCTCGTTAATTTATTGACTAGGTAATATGAGATCTGGTCTATTATGTGCCACTGTTTGGTCTGTGAGCACAGTGCGGTCCCAGTATAGCTTATAGTTGTCATTTTCAAGCATATTCTCAGGAACGTATTGATAATATGGGAGATGGTCCGTTTGGAGAAGTCCCAGTTTTATAGCTATCTCTTGATGAAGGATCTTTCCTACTGAGTCATGCGGTTCCTTGTATTCAGTTGCAGCAAATGCCTGGCAACCCCCGGTAATATGTTGGATGGTTTCTGGGGCTTGACATCCATATCGGCATCTGTCGTTTTGAACCTGCGGGTCTTTGATGATATATTTCAGGTAATTTCTGGCTGGTATAACCTGATCCTGAATGGCCAGTAATGAACCTTCCTATAGGGTTGTTGTTATTATTTTTATTATTATTGGAATAAAACAAACGACTTAACTCAACAATATATTAAAGCAAGAATTGTAACCAAATTAAAAGATAACTGGGCACTATCACAGGCAGCAAAACATTTTAACATAAGCAGAACCACAGTTTTTCTATTAATAAAAAATGAAGGGAACAAGAAACTCTCGAAAGAAAGCGAGGGTCTGGAAGACCAAAAATATCTACCGCTCATGAAGATCGTACGCTTTTGGAGAGATTAGAAGAGAATTCTTTTGAAGATGCGAAAACTGCAAGAATTATGTCACAGTTTGGAAGACCAAAACTATACTAAATTTAGGTATATAAAAATAAAATTAATATTTTGTAATATCTCCATCAGCATTGATAACAGCTTGTAGTCTTCGGTCCATCTGCGTGAAAGGAACTATGAAATTGTCTTCTTCAGCGAGCTCTTCCCAAACCTGTTGTATACCGTGCCACAGCTCTTCAGCATTTTGAGGTAAAAAATTACGCCAATACAACCGTTTTACAATAACCCCCCAGACATTCTTGATCGGGTTTAAATCTGGACTGTAGCTGGGCCATGGTAAGGTTTCGATGTTGTTATTCTGGAGCCACTGTTTTATAATGTTTGCAGTGTGAACAGGACAATTATCTTGTTGGAGGATAAAATTATTTTCTGGATACAACTGTTCTACACTGAGAAACATGATGTTTTCTAGAATATTTAGATAAGTCTGCCCAACAAACCTGCCATCAATACGCCATACAATTCCCATTCCTCTAGATGAAATCCATCCCCATACATTGACGCCAAAATGACCAGCTGCTCGATATCTATCAACATATAGAGGATTAAATCTATTATTATCTGGTCTATACACCCCCATTTTGCCCTTTTTAGAAGATTGAAAAATTTTCTCATCTGTAAACATATCCCTGTCTCAAAAATCTTGATTTTGTAGCTGATGTTTTAAAGCAGATATAAGTCTTGATTGCTTTTGTTCTGGTGTAAAAGCTTGTTTTTTTTGCTGCAGTTCGGTACCTAAGACACGATGCTTTAATTCTGCGCCAAGTTGTTGTCTTTCTTCCCGGAAACTGTGACAAAATTCTTGCAGTTTTCGCATCTTCAAAAGGATTGTTGTTGTCTTTCTTCCCGGAAAGTGACACAATTCTTGCAGTTTTCGCATCTTCAAAAGGATTCTCTTCTAATCTCTCCAAAAGCGTACGATCTTCATGAGCGGTAGATATTTTTGGTCTTCCAGAACCTTGCTTTCTTTCGAGAGTTTCTTGTTCTCTCCATCTTTTATTAATATTAAAAACTATTGTTCTGCTTACTTTAAAATGGTTCGCTACGGCAGATAGTGACCAACCATCTTCCAATTTCGTTACAATTCTTGCTTTTAGTTGTTGCTAGCATGTGGAGCAATGAACACGGATGGAATGGCCCCATCCCATTCAAACAGTGAAGCGAGATTGCGGCCAACATACAAGTGAGAGGTCCTAGAGAGAGACAGAGCTTGTCAGGGAAAATTTGACTTCTTCATTGGTTGGATATTATCATAATGACCAGAGTTGCCAGATGTGATTTTATAAATCCCCCACTTAGAAACTGAAATTCCCTCAAATTGAAGCTCAAACCCCTTAAATTTAAATTTTTGCCGCATTTTAATAAATTAGTAGTCAAATCATAGAAGAGTACCGGAACTGGGGTTTAGAAGTGAATACCAAGAAAACGGAATATATGTGCGTTGGAGGTATACAGCAGGATCTAGCGTTGGAAAATGAAATAACTATTAATCACTGTCAGGAATATAAATACTTGGGTCTTAAAATTACACAAGATGGAACGTTGGACAAAAATATCCAAGAAAGGTGCACAGAAGGAAGGAAAGCTATCGCATTATTGAACAAAATCCTATGGGACCAAAGTATCTCCAAAGAAAATAAACGTAACATCTATAACAGCATTGTTAAGAGCATTATAACATACAGCAGCGAAGTTTGGCCACTTAACCCTTAAATGCCCAATCGGGGTCACTATGGGACCCCAGACATACATTTTTGGCTATAATATCTTTATTTGAAACATTTGGCAACCGCGCAATCAGGTATTTGTGTGGACGTGTCTCCTACGTTTTCTGTTAGTATACCACGAACATTCGTGAGGTGCAGTGGTCTGTAAGAGAGATTTAGATAAGTGGGGTCTCGCTGTGACCCCGATTGGGCATTTAGAGGCACCAGAATATTTTTATTATTTTTAACATTTTTCGTCAGTTTACATTGAAAAATGGACCGTAAGAGAATGAAAATGACAATAAGCGACCAAGAACATGAAAAAATTATCCGAAATATAGAAGAAGGGATATCAGACTCCGATTTCGACTATGAGATTACCGACGAATCAGATAGCGAAGAGCAAGATGTTTTTGAGGAAAATGTTTCGGAAACTGAGGACAATTTAGAAGTCAACAGTGACGAGGAATCAGATGCAGAACCTACCGAAGTGGACGATAATATTAGTGAGGTTAGTGGTCCAACATATACATCCAAATCTGGAATGCAGTGGAATAGCCTACCTTTCGTGAGATCCAAGAGGCAACAAAAAAATATTATAAATGTACATCCAGGCTTAACAAACTATAGTAAAAATTCCAACACGTTTTTAGACTATTTCAATTTATTTTTGACCGAAGAGATGAAGAATGTCATATGCCTTCATACTAATGAAGAAGCTGTTAGGCGTTATCAAGAGTGGAACGAAAAACATCCGAATAACAAAAAAGAGTGGACGGTACTTACCAACAATGAACTGGATAGCTTTTTAGGAGCACTTATCAAAGCTGGTGCTTTAAGGTGTGGGAAAGAATCGACACGAGAGATATGGTCTACAGACACCTCAATACGCCGGTCATTTTTTACAGCCGCATTAGCTAGGAACCGATTTGAAGAATTATCGAGTTTCTTGAGGTTTGATGACAAAGTGACCAGGGTGGAGCGGAAGGAACAGGATAAGTTAGCGGCGATACGAGTAATTTGGGACATGTTCGTCTCTAACTGTGACAAAGCCTTTGAACCATACGAACATATAACCGTTGACGAACAGTTAGTGAGTTTTAGAGGAAAGTGTCCTTTTAGACAGTATATAAAATCAAAACCTTGCCGCTATGGGATAAAAATTTGGGCCGCCGCGGATGTTAAAACATCTTATTTATCAAAACTTCAGGTGTACCTTGGAAAACTACCAGGTGGTACAATAGAGAAAAATCAGGGATTTCGTGTTGTGAAAGATCTGGTGGAACCATATCATGGCAGTTGGAGAGGAATTACAACTGACAACTTTTTTACCAGTGTTCCTCTTGCTCAATATCTTTTATCTAAAGACCTTACTTTACTTGGGACCGTCCGCAAAAATAAACCTGATACACCACCACAACTAAGTTTGACAAAAAGACCTGCGGAGTCGTCAATATTTGCTTTTACTAAAGAATTAGCTATGGTTTCGTACATACCTAAAATACACAGGATGGTACATCTTCTTTCAAGTCAACACGATAGTGATATAATTTGTCAAGACTCTCAAAACAAACCCTTGATGATTTTAGACTATAATAATACCAAGGGTGGTGTTGATAATGCCGACAAACCGATTAGGGAATATTCCTGTAAAAGAAGAACTGCTCGTTGGCCATTCAGGCTCTTTATGAATATTATAGACATATGTGCACTAAATGCCTATATTTTATACATTGAAAAAAATCCTGATTGGAAGAAAAATAATTTTTCACGAAGACGTATTTTCCTGTTACAATTAGGGGCTGAGCTTGCTCGAAACAACATGGAAAAAAGAGCGAAATATATAAAACATAAAGCCTATGTAAAATCTGCTCTAAAAGATTGTGGCATACCAATGGTAAACCCAACTACCGAAGTTGCAACTCAATCCGTCCATTCAGCTAAGAAACGTGCTCGTTGTTACCAGTGTCCGCGAAACTGTGACAGAAAAGTGAATACCGTTTGCTCTTTTTGCAAAAAATTTATATGCCAGGTGCACAGAAAAGAAGAAAAAACTATTGTATGTAAAAATTGCAACTAAAAGTTATATGCTTATATTATTATTTAATTTTAATTTTGTTCGAATTGAAAATAATTTGTTTCTAGAAAAGCCGTTAATTTTGTATGAAAAATAAATAAAAATTATTCAAATATGCTTAAAATTATTTTTAACCGTGTTTTCCTTTTAGTCAGTGCTAAATGACGTTACTAAATTGAAAATTTTAGTGGGGTCCCTAGGAGACCCCACATGGGCATTTATGGTTATTTTCATATCACGGGCATTTAAGGGTTAAAGAAAAATCCGAAAATATGCTCAGAACAACTGAAATGGACTTCTGGAGAAGATCTGCTGGTATATCAAGAATACAAAAAATCAGAAATACAAGAATATTGGAGATAATGGATGTAAAGCATACAATAATGGACGATATAAAAACAAAGCAACTAAGATGGTTTGGCCACGTACAACGTATGGAAGAAGACAGATTACCCAAGCAAGTGCTACGATGGGTACCAAAAGGACGGCGGAAAAGAGGAAGACCTAGGAAAAGCTGGATAGAAGGAATCCATAGGGAAATCAGAGAAAGAGGCTTGAACGAAGACATGTGCTACGATCGAGAGCAATGGCGATTGGGAATCGGAAGACGTCGTAGAACGTTATGAACCGATTATATATATATATATATATATATAAATAAAAGTCTATATATATATATATATATATATATATATATATATATATATATATATATATATATATATATATAGTAGTCAAATGTAGAGAACAGTAAACCAAAATTTTACTACTTATCAACAGAAGGCCCTGGAAATAATTTATAGGTCCTATCGTCTTCGATTATATAAGAGTATTATTATACAGTTCTATGTATATACGCAAATTTAATTTAACATGACCCCTTAAAATATCTCATAATTGTCCCTCCCCAACCCCAACCATTTCTGCTTAGAAAAATTCCTCTAGACGCTTTCAAATTACTCGAAAATTATGGAAAAATACCCCAAGCTGGCAACGCTGACTACCACTATAAATTTTTTATTTACGAAAGATGGCCATTATCTTCCCTCCTTCCCTGACTAGCGCTATCTCATCCTGGCGTCATTAAATTCACTTCTTGCCCATTCCATCGGTGTTGACAGTTCATTGATGTGGAGCCATTTTTTGAGGTTGAACAGAATAAGTTATCTGACAAATTTTAAGATTTGGCAGTGACAGTGACAGAATGTAAATAAAAGTATTTATCCTTCAAAATACACTGCTCAATTTTCTACAAAATACGCTTCAAGAGTCGTATCAGTTTTTTTTGGAACCAGCTGTACCTTTATGAATATTTCAATTAGAAGGATGTAATTCATGTAATTACTACTGAAACAGTTTTTAATTCTAAATAACTGTTCATAATAACAATTTTCGATATTGTGAAAAATAATCGTATTTTACTCTTGAGCGAAATTCATATTTTTTGACATACCTCTTATAAAATTGATAAAATTTGACTTAAGATGGTTGTATTTTATTTAGACCATGCAGAACTTTTTATTAAGAATCACTTTTTTTCGTAAAATTAATAATAAAATTTTCTGACATGAAATAACTGAAAATAATGTTAGCTATCCATAATTTAAAAAAAAAATTAATTAGAAGGATGTAATTGCATTCTAGAATATAGTTTTTAATTCCAAACAACTTTTCATAATAAAAATTTTCATTATTGTGAAAAATAAAGCTACTTTGCTCTTGAGTGAAATTGAAACTTTTTGACATACCTCCTATAATATTCGCGGTGTGCAAGTACTTGGAAAGGGAAACGAGAAACGACCGTGCGCGAGTCGCGGAGAAATATTGCAACTATCTTAAATAATTCATATTGTCAATTGAAATTGTCAAATTGACGTATATTTCATACCTTCTGTCATTGACGTAGAAAAATTATATATTGCTCCACAATATTGATATGATATGCAATTATTATATAAAGGTAAATTTAATTAATTGTATTTTGCTTGCAGTACTGCATTTTATTAACTGATTTTATTTACTACATACAATTGTTTACGTTTGCTAAACATAACCTGCATCTTATTTTTTCTTCTTATTATTTTTTTGGACTATGGTCTTGACAATTATCCAGCAACCAGGACTAATATAATTGGCCAATATAATTAAAAGTGCGAATAAAAGTACAGAGCGTAGAAATAGAGGTCGCTTTGCCGAACTTGCACGGTCCCAATACAAAAAATTTGATATTTGTTGGTTAAATCTTAGGTTTTGGACCATTCAGAGCTTTTTATGAAGAATAACTTTTTTTGTAAAATTAATAATAAAAATGTTTTCCATATGGATACAACTTACAGGGACATACTATATGTCTTGTTAAAAATGTTTTATTTTATTACCCTTGTTGCAAAATAGTAATAAATATAAAAAAGGGGGAAACAAGCCTGTGCTTATTCCATGTTTTTCAACCACTCATGACCTTCGTAATTCGCCTATAAAATCTCATTCACAACAAAAACTGGACTCCACCTATTAGTCCAGGGTAATAAGGTTTTTCCCATGACACTCGAGCAGCCAGGGTAATAAAGCGTTTTTTCGACAGGTAATACCTATAAGAGCAAATTGTAACTATTTCCTGTGTAGGATCTGGCGGCCATTTTTATTTATAAACAATTAACTGTCAAAAAATGGCATTTCCCCCTTTTTTTTTTTTCAAATCAATGGAAAACAGTGAAACTTATGGTTTTTTTAATACAAATATCTTTGAGATTATGGAAAAAGCTTTAAAATGACGTATTACAAAGTTTGATATACTCATTTATTGTTAATATAATTGCGAAAAAAGGTCGGAATTGCAAAAAAAATTAATTTCGCAATATCTATTGTAAAAATTAGTGTACAGCTTTGGAATTTTTGTCATATAAGGGTTCTTTGGTGCTTAATATGTGATAAAAATTTCACAGCAATTCATTCAATTGTTTAAATTTTATTCAAATTGTTTATCCCAGAGAGCATTTTTTTTTGCAATAAGATAAGTTAGAAAAACATGACATTAGAACCATTCCACAGGTGTCAAACCAAAGAGCATGAGCTATATTTTTAACTTGGTTTAAAAAAAGCGAATAAAAAATGCATTTATTAGTAATAAATAATTATGCAAAAGTATCGTAAATCTTTCCTTATAAACTTTTTATTTTGTTATATAAGAAATTATATATATTTATTACAATTTTTTATCAATTAGGATATAAATAACATTACTTGGTAGTTGTGCACTTAAAACAGGGTAAAAAAGTTAATTTTTTTGGAAAAAGTTATCCAAAAAGTTTATAAGGAAAGATTTACGATACTTTTGCATAATTATTTATTACTAATAAATGCATTTTTTATTTGCTTTTTTTAAACCAAGTTGAAAATATAGCTCATGCTCTTTCATTTGACACCTGTGGAATGGTTCTAACGTCATGTTTTTCTGACTTATGTTATTGCAAAAAAATGCGCTCTGGGATAAACAATTTGAATAAAATTTAATTGAATGAATCGCTTTGAAATTTTTATCACATATTAAGCACCAAAGAACCCTCATTTGACAAAAATTTCAAACCTGTACACTAATTTTTACAACATTTATTGCAAAAATAATTTTTTTTGAAATTCCGACTTTTTTTCGCAATTATATTAAAAATAAATGAGTATATCAAACTTTGTAATATGTCATTTTAAAGCTTTTTCCATAATCTCAAAGATATTTGTACTAAAAAAATCATAAGTTTCACTGTTTTCCATTGATTTGAAAAAAAAAGGGAAAATGCAATTTTTTGACAGTTAATTGTTAATAAATAAAAATGGCCGCCAGATCCTACGCAGGAAATAGTTAAAATTCTTGTCGAAAAAATGCTTCAGTACCCTGGCTGCTGAAGTGTCACGAACGGGGTATATTTTTGTCTTATTAGCCTGGTCTATATATATAACTTACTTTATAAAAATGAAATCAGACTATTTGGGCGGCCTCAGGAATATTTTAAAGATATAAACAATTTTTTGGCTTCTAAACAACTATAAAAAATAGATTATAGAATATCTTGGAAACTTAGATTAAATTAAATTTTAAAAAAGGCTCTGCAAGCTATTTTAAAAAAATTTCGTATCTTCAAGATATTCATGACATATAACAATGAAAACGATCGGTATTGCGCCTGAAAAATAAGAAAATTATTTTTGAGTTCTAAATCTGCATACGTAAAAAAATGTATTTTCTCGGCATCTAACGGAGCAATTTTTTTCATTTTTCTATCCGATGTAACTTGAATAGAGGCACTTAAATAACGCATTACCAAATCACAAAGATGTCTTAATTTTGTTATTAATAAATTAATTTATTTATAACAAGTAACGCATATGGTTTCCTATACTGTAGATATTTCCCCCTAAGGCAAATTTCCCCTCCCAAGGGATATGTCTAGATCCGTCACTGTTCGGGTCCGAATTGTCTTCCTTTTTGAAGAGAGGTATTGGGATGCTTGAACTCCATTCTTGTGGTACATATTGTTCTATTATTTTTTGGATTAGTTTTAATAGTTGTTTGGTCAGATTTTGTCCACCGTATTTTAGGGAGTTTAATCGATATTTTGTTATCTGCATCTTCAATGATTATGTCTTGGTTTGTCGTCACTTCAGGTGTTGGTTGTTCATTAATTTTTTAATGTTTTAAATACAAATATTCTCATTTGAAAGCTGTGAACTGAAAATGTGTTATCTTATCGGCTGGCTTTGAGCCAGGTTTTAAGTTTACGTGATTCTACTGTTAATAACAAACTAAGCACATAAAAATAAAATTTTCTGTCAATTCCCGAGTTATTTTGTCAAGATTCTGCCATTCTGCCTCGCAATAGTATGCGAACTTTTATGTGATAAAAAAAAAAAGAATGTGTGTGTACTTTGTACACACGTAAGAAGTTATACTTCTACTACATATTATGTGATTTTTAAGGGAATACCAAAAATTTAAAAAAATAAAAGAATAAAACGCAGACAAACACATTGAAAAATGCCACAAAGAAAAAATGATTTCTGAACGATAATTGTTGGCAAAAATTTTAAATACGCATTTTCTGAAAAAAAAAATTATATAACAAATAATATACTTACAATCATAAAATGCATAAAAAAATAAAAATATGCATCGGGAATCGAACCCGTGACTTTCGGGGCGCTTTGATCCGTAATCGAAGCCTAGACTCACTCGTCCAATTCCACATTATTTGTCATGTGGAAAAATAGGGTAACTGAACGTTTTACTGTTTCGATAGTTGTTTTGAATATAATTAAATTATGTAGTTTAAATTTTGTGGAAGAAAATATTAAAATATAACAAAACAGTAAGAAAACAATATATTAGATGAAGATTGGTAGAACTTTTGTTGGTAATCAAATTAAGTATGTAAATCAAAGCATTACATACCTACTAGATAAATAAATCTACGCCAAAAAATCATAATTTAAAAATAAAAATCGGACCTAATTTGGGATTTCTCTCTAAAATCCCCATTCTTGAGAAAATAAATGTACAGTAGAGCGTCGATTATCCGAACGTCGATCAACCGAACGACCGCTTATTAGAACTATCGACTCCCGCGTCCCGCACTCGAATACCGAGCAAGTGTTAGTAATTGACGCTTAAAATATCTTCAATTTTCTTCAATATTGTATCCAAAAATAATTATGTTGTTGCAAAGACTGCACTTTTTTGTTTAGTTGCTAGTTGTCATTATCAAGATATAAATAAATATATGTAGGTATATAAATATGGCTTTTATTCACTTGTGGATAAATATGTATGACTATAAATATGTATCAATATATTGTAGTTCGATTATCCGAACAAATCGGTTTTCCGAACACCTATGTCCCCCAATTAGTTCGGATAATCGACGCTCTACTGTATTTCAACCTAATCCAAATGTATAATTACAATATGATTATAATAAAAACTACTTACCAAATTAGAATGAGTTTTCCTTGTCCAAAATAGTCCAAAAGTCCAAAAATATAGGTATATGAAAACTATTTAAAACTTAGTAGCAGTATAACTATTAACTAACTTTTGTTTGTTGTTTCTTTTCACACAAATTTTAAAACGCAACAACCATAAATAATCAAACTACAGCTGTACCACAGCCGCCATATTGAATAATTTTTGACATGTCATTTGAATATCCAATCAGAACAAAGTTATAATGCGCATGCGCCGGGATCATAGGTTTTAACATATAAAAATTCACCCTCATATCGCCGGTAAAGAAGTATAACTTCAAAAAGAGAAGGGGGTATGGGAGCAAAATCTTGGTCCAATGTTATTTAAATGCGTTGATTTTTTTCGAATCCTGATAAACTAATAAGTATTTTTGAAAATTTTAAACGCAAAATAAAATATTGCATTATTACCGAGGGCCGAAAGTCCCTGAACACTACTACACTATTTCATTCGAAAGGAACTTTTTGTTTATTATAAGGGACTTTCGGCTCTCGGTAATAATGTAATCTTTCATTCTGCGTTTAAATTTTTCAAACACATTTATTAGCTTTCTCAGGATTCCAAAAAAAATGAATGCATTTAAATAGCATTGAACCAAGATTTTGCGCTTACCCCCGTGGGGATGGTACGAACTTTCGGCTTCAATGCTATTTAAATGCGATTCATTTTTTTCGAATCCTGAGAAAACTAGTAAGTATTTTTGAAAAATTTAAACGCAGAATGAAAGATTACGTTATTACCGAGGGCCGAAAGTCCCTGAAAACTTCTATATTGTTTATTTTAATAAGTTACAGAAGTGAAAAATTAAGAGAAAATTTAGTGTGATTTATAATTTCAAATATCTCATTCAAAAGCAACTTTTTATTCATTCTAAGGGACTTTCGGCCCTCGGTAATAAAGTAATCTTTAATTCTGTGTTTAAATTTTTCAAAAATACATATTAGTTTTCTCAGGTTTCGAAAAAAATGATTACATTTAAAATACATGGAAAATTTTTGACAGGCGTCAAAATGTTCCTTTCCTCTTAAGGAAAAAATATCTGTGGCAAAAAGTTTATCTAATGCCATCCCCTCTTTGTGAACACACACACTCTTAAGGAAAATAATAAACACTACTAACAAATCATTATGTTTAATTGTACAAATGGTTTGATAATACATTAATATGTACATTTATTACAATAACTTAAATAAGGTAATAAACAGTGGATATCTACTAAATTATCCAAAGAAAACCAAAAGCATAATATAAATTTAAGACCATCGAATTATATAAACACATTCTCCTTATTCAAATATAAAGCATACTAGAAAAGGCGAAAACGGCGGGTTCGTTGGAAGAAATATTCCCATGTGATTTTTTTTGCATAATCACATTCGTGAGACACCCCAGAATAAGGTTCAAGAAGTCGCCCACGTGAAAAATAGTTCAATTTTTTTAACAATTTTTTTAATCAAATTGCAAAAATCAATATTTTTGCCCCGGACAATTTTTTTTACATTTTTCGGACCATTCTGGACAGAAAAGGTTTCTTATAATTTTTCTCTAAAGTTGATCGTGTTCGAGTTATAAGCAATTTAAAATTTGAAAAACGCGAAAATGGCTATGTTTAAGACTTAATAACTTGGTTAAAGATTATTATTATGAAAGTCAGAAAGTGACTAAATCAAATTTAAAGCCCCCCCTCATGATTCTGAAGAAATTTGTGTCATTAATTTATTACTAAGCTGTTATTTTTATTTATTAATAATGAGCGGCAAGATCGTATTGACGCGGCTGTAAATGTGAGTGCGAGTGAGATACGCCATTGGACTGCCTGCATGGCATCTCTTTCGCACTCATCATGGACGGCCGCCTAATACGTGCATGGCGCTCATTATTTTTACTTAAAAATAACAGCTTAGTAATCAAATAATGACAAAAATTTCTACAGGATCTTGTAGGGGGGCTTTAAACTTTGATTTAGTCACTTTCTGACTTTCATAGTAATAACTTTTAAACCGAGTTATTAAGCCTTGAAAATCGCCATTTTTCGTTTTTTTCAATTTTAAAATGCTTTTACCTCGAAAACTATCAACTTTGGGGAAAAATTATAAGAAACCTTTTTTTATCCAGAATAGTCCAAAAAACCTAAAAAAAATTTGTCCGGGCCAAAAATACTGATTTTTGCAATTTGATTAAAAAAAAATTGTTAAAAAAATTTGGAACACTTTTCGCGTGGGCGACTTCTTGAATCTTCTTCTGGAATGTCTCACGAATGTGATTATGCAAAAAGATCTCATGGGAATATTTCTTCCAAAGAACCCGCCGTTTTCGCCTTGTCTATACAGAAAATAGGTCAAATATTAAAGAAAACGCAGAAACGTTGAGTTTCTATGTAAAAAGTTAAAAAGTATCACTCAGTATAATATTTATGTCATGTTTTTCATATCAATAAAGCCTAAACAGGTTACATCTGAGAAAGAATGGATGTTTCAAGATGATGTTTTTCGCATTAGAAGCATCAGACAAACTGGTCAGGCATCAGTGCCTTTAGGGCAACGTAAAATGGACAATCATTAATCATTTATTGGTAAGAAGAGTTCGGTGAAATAAAGAAGACAAACAAGTCTAGTATAAAGTCCTAATTTGACACCAAATGACGTCTTTTACTTCACGAACGTTAAGAATAAATAGGGAAGAAGCCACTGATGTATTCGAACACTATGTCGAAGAGTTATCTTATGACCAATGGAAAAAATAGTAAAAGGTCATAATGGAGAATATTTTGAAAAACAATAGAGGTATTTTCAATTAGATATTACTTGGTTTTCCTCACTCGTATTGTATTGATTCTACCGTATTATAAGTAAAAATATGAACCTTGAAAAATCGTGACATAAACATTGGAAGCGTCCTAAATGTGGATATTTCAAACGTTACTGAACATATATAACAAATATATAAATTGAAAATATATAACAAATGAAAAATTCGATGCAATTTTGTTTGAACTCTGAGACGAAAAACAAGCTACACAAGACATCTGCATACCGCACTCTTCTACTACACTAATTGAAGAATTTAAAAAGTGGAGAGAGAGTACTAAAAACCAGGTTTTACAGAACAGAAAAGTTTAAGGCCAACAACACAAAAGGTGGCGCGAAAATTTGACATTACGATCAACTGAGGACCAAGAACACAATTAACCCTCAATTAAAGAAGAACCAGTCTACAATGTAATGCCATTCTTTAAAAAAAAAAATAGTTTGTCAACGCAATTAATGAATTTGCTTGATTCTAATAGAGACAGTCACCGGATGTCACCTCATTTCTGTCAGGGTTGCAGTGTCACGCGTAACTACGATAAATCCAAAACGCATAGACTCCAAGTTGGATACGATCCTATTCATAAAACACCAACTCGCACACATATTAAGAAAAATAAGTATATGGAAGAATATATTTAGAAATTGAATTAATGATGTCATGCTATTATACAGTGCGGTGGAATAAGTGTTGCCCCCCTGTTAACTTGTTTATTTTAAAAATATAATCAAAACGCTCGGACAGGTCGATTTTTAAACTAACCATAGTATTCAAGTTTACATAGTATATTATAGCATCAACGTTTCGAACTTAACGCGATCCCTCTTCAGGTGACAGCCATAACTTTGATTTTTTTAAATGGTAAAGTACATCATGTGACACCTCATTTCAAAAATGTATAATACTTTAATCCTTTTTGAGATCGCAGGCCCAAAATTTCAGTCGAACTCTTTTTAAACGCATTTCTTTTTTTCGAATTCTGAGAAAACTAATAAGTATTTTTGAAAAATTTAAACGCAGAATGAAAAATTAGATTATTACCGAGGGCTGACAGTCCCTTAGAATAAACAAAAAGTTTCTTTTGAATGATATATTTGAAATTAAAAATCACACTAAATTTTCTCTTTTTTTCACCACTGTGACTTATTAAAATAAACATTATAGCAGTTCTCAGGGACTTTGGACCATCGAGAATACTGTAATATTTTATTCTGCGTTTAAATTTTTCAAAAATATTTATTGGTTTTTTCAGGATTCGAAAAAATTTTAGAAAGAATTCGACCGAAATTTTTCGTTTACGCTCTCAAACAGGATTAAAGTATTATAGATTTTTGAACTCAGTATTTTAAGAGCGTTTAAATGAGGTGTGCCATGATGTACTTTCCCATTTAAAAAAATCAAAGTTATGGCTGTCACTTGAAGAGGAATCGCGTAAAGTTCGAAACGTTGATGCTATAATATACTATGATTAGTTTAAAAATCGACCTGTCCGAGCGTTTTGCTTATATTCTTAAAATAAACAAGTTAACAGGGGGGGGGGCAACACTTATTCCACCACACTGTATGTATAGATAATGTATAAATATCATGACATCATTAATTCAATTTCTAAATATATTCTTCCATATATTTATTTTTCTTAATATGTATGTGAGTTGGTGTGTTATGAATAGGGTCGTATCCAACTTGGCGTCTATGCATTTTGGATTTATCGTAGTTACGCGTGACATTGCAACCCTGACAGAAATGGGGTGACATCCGGTGACTGTCTCAATTAGAATCAAGCAAATTCATTCATTGCGTTGACAAACTATTCTTTTTTAAACAATGGTAATGCTCACAGTCCATGTGGTGAGACCGCTCCCGTCTGGAAAAATTTCTGATTCGGTTTCTTTGTGGATTACTATTCAAAAATGTCCCCTTTAAAGAAATCTGAAGGGTGCCGGGCAGAAATTGTTTAAACAATTTTTTAAACAAATACAAAAGATCACGTTTTTTTGCTCGGGAACATATATTTTTAAATTTTGTGGGTCATTCTAAACAAGAAAGGTATCTTGTAAATTTTCTCAAGAATTGATAGTTTTCGAGTTATGGGCGATTTAAAATCTGAAAAATGCGAAAATACTCATTTTCGAGGCCTAAAAACTCATATTTAAATTAGTATTTTTGAGGTTGCCATACTTATATTGAAGCTTAAACATTGAGCTTCAAGATTCTGATTGCGTCTAACCTTAATTTAAACCGTTGTTTTTTAATTGTTAAATATGCATGTCCATCCGATTTTCTTGCCGGTGCGGCGCGCTCTATTTCAAAACACTCCAATTTTCCTCCGAAAAATATTTTTTCTAGATTCTTTGGGACATTCTAAATAAAATAAGTTTCTTGAAATTTTTCTCAAAAGTTAACAGTTTTAAAGTTATAAGCGATTTAAAATCCAAAAATGCGTTTTTTGGCATTTTTTGGATTTTAAATCGCTTATAACTTTAAAACTATTAACTTTTGAGAAAAATGTCAGGAAACTTATTTTATTTAGAATATCCGAAATAATCTAGAAAAAATATTTTTCGGAGGAAAATAGGAGATTTTTAAAACAGAGGGCGCCGCACCGGCGAAAAAATCGGATAAACACGCATATTTAACAATTAAAAAACAACGGTATTAATTAAGGTTAGACGCGATCACTCTTCAGAATCTTGAAGCTGAATGTTTAATCTTCAATTTAAGTATCTGGCAACCTCAAAAATACTATTTTACGCATCAAAAATGCGTATTTTCGCATTTTTCAGATTTTAAATCGCCTATAACTCGAAAACTATCAATTTTTAAGAAACATTACAACATACGATTCTTTTTTAGAATGATCCAAAAACCCTAAAAATATATGTTCCAGAGCGAAAAAACGTGATCTTTTGTATTTGTTTAAAAAAAAATTGTTTAAACAATTTCTGTCCAAAAATTCTGCCCGGCACCCTTCAGATTTGTGTAAAGGGGGAATTTTTGAATAGGAATCCACAAAGAAACCGAATCAGAAATTTTTTCAGACAGGAGCGGTCTCACCACATGGACTATCAAGATATAAACTAATTTGCCAATGTCTTTAATTTGTACATTTCACTAATTTTGAAGTACACCTTTACAAATTACCAAGTTAGAACTGAATTGCCATTTGATCACAGACCACAGTTTAGTCTTTAAACTCGGGTGAGTCGATTCGTTTGACATAAACCTCACCAAATTTGCTCATGTACTTTCTGATAAATTCGCGGGCCTTCATTTTGACGCTATCCGTGCAAGTTAAGTCCTCAATCTTCATCAAGTGTTTTATCTCCTTCAGCATGACGAAATGGGTTAACTGAAACAAAAACAATAAAACAATGTATTGAAAAATAAAATAGTTGGTCACATATATTCTGCAATCTTAGGTTTTTATGTTTTTCTCATTTAGTATAAAAAAATTGAAAAGAAAAGTAAATAGAATGAAAGGGATCTACTTTATGATGACGAGAATGTCGATTACACGAGAAAATTGTATTAAGGTCTTCAAAAATGAAGATAATGTACGTATTAATTATTATTTGTATCGAGTAATTCGCGCGCGCACCTTTTTGCTGCGAGCCGATCATGCTCTTTAGAGCGCGTTATTAACCCATTAACGCCGAGAAAAAATATTCTTGTTTTCGACGAAATTTATTAAAAATCATTAAATGTAACAGTATTCTGTACATTTGTAAATCGTAAGAAGAAAATTGTAAATGAAATAATTGTTGAGAAAAAAATTGTTTCCATATGGGACCACTAGACGCGAACCCGATATATGTTCGTTAAGAGTTACTTAGTATGAAAATTGCGAAAACAGTCAATACAACGAACCACATCATATTTGCAGCACATTGTTCTCCCTCGCATTAAAAATCCAATCCGTGCGCATCTTCCTCTTTAGTTTTTTTGGCACAGAAACCACAAAATGATTTAATCCCTTGTACCGAATATCTCCAATTCGAGAGTTACTTCTTGCAGCTACGGACACTCTTCCTGGTGCTTTCGGAGGGATTTTATATCTTATTGGATTCATTTGGATAATGCCCCGTGTAAATTTCAATTGGCTAATCTTACGACCAGATTTTTTATACAACTTCCATGCATTTTTAATGCTGGTGTCCACTAAGTATGTAAAAATAGGCCAATACCATTTTTTTGGAAGGGATTCCAATTCGATAGCAAGATATTAGTCCGTTCTTTAACGGTAAAATATTGCAAAACCTCTAAATTTTAAAGAACCGCTTGGATTGACATGAAATTTGGCATACACATAGCTAACAAGTCAAAGAAAAAAAGTGATATTGTGCCGATATGTGCTTTTGCCCTGAGGGTGGTTTTCACCCCCTTTTGGGGGTGAAAAAATATTCGTCAAAAGAAAGTCAGGAAATGGATAAACTGGCTAATTTTAAGCAACTTTTGTTTAGAGTTTTTTTCACTAAGTCAATACTTTTCGAGTTATTTGGCAGTGAATATGTTCATTTTTTCAACAAAATAACCACGCTTCTACACGGTTTTTCGCAAATAACTCAAATAGTAAGGATTTTGTCGAAAAAACATTCGTAGCAAAATTATAGCCTGTAAAAAATTTAAAAAAATGGTGTATATATCACGTCTCTACACCTAGTAGAAGCAGAATTATAGCTAATGAAAAATAGGTTCATATTCGTCAAATTCCAAATGGAATATTTTAACGTGAAATAACCAAAAATTAAGCACATTTCGGGGAAAACTCATTACGACTTATTTAAAGACTTCATTTTTGTTTTATAAAAAAAATTTCTAGCATCAAAATTAAACAAGTTACGCAAAAAATAAAGTTAGTCTTTTTTGGTTTTGGTAAGAAAATCGAGAAAGTCAGCCCCTAATTAGTATCTTAAATGAACTTAATCGTTACGACTTCACAAGTTTCTTGACTAGTGTATATATTGTTTATATGATCTGTAAGTTTCATCGGTTCAAAGTCCTTATTATTGAAAGGGCTGTAGTTAAAAGGGGTTGAACGAGTCACTTATCACGAATGTATGTAAATTTAGAAACATCAAATCTTAATCAATTTTTGTCTAACAGAAAAACAAAAAAATACATGATATTCAGAAAAGCAAATCTGACTTTTTTTTGTTTTTCGAGATTTTTAGTATCTCTAACAATTTTTAAGTTATTTTAAAAAAAAGCATATTTTTCAAAATTAAAATTTTTAAAAATTTTACTTTGAAACCAAATTTTTTCAAAAATAAGCACTTTGAATCGATGAAACTTACAGATCATATAAATACAACATAAGTAAAATAATTTGTGGAGCGGTAACGATTAATTTCATTTAAGTTGCTAATTAGGAGGTGGTCTTCCCGATTTTTTTTTGTAAAAACAAAAGGGGCCAACTTTATTTTGAGCGTAACTTGCTTAAATTTAATGCTAGAAACTTTTTGTAAAAACAGAAATAAAGCTTTTTTTAAACACTTTAAAAAAGTTAAAATGGGTTTTCCCCAAAAGTGCTTAATTTTTTGGATATTTCACGTCGAAATATTCTATTTGAAATTTGGTGAATATGAATCTATTTTTCATTGGCTATAACTCTGGTTCTACGAGATCCAGGGACCTAACGCGTACACCATGTGTTTTACTTTTTTATAGGCTATATTTTTGATAAGAACGTTTTTTTCGACAAAACACTTACTTTTTTAGTTATTTGAAAAAAACCGTCTAAAAATGTGGTTATTTTGTTGAAAAATGAACATATTCACTCGCAAATAATTCGAAAACTGTTGACTTGGCGAAAAAGCTCTATAGAACAAAAGTTACTTAAAATTAGTCAGTTTATCCATTTCCGGACTTATTTTGGACATATATTTTTTCATTATCAAGAGGGGGTGAAAGTCACCCCGAGGGCAAAAGCACACATCGGCACAATATCACTTTTTTTCCTTGACATGTAAGCTATACGTATGCCAAATTTCATGTCAATCCAAGCGGTTCTTTAAAATTTAGAGCAAAAACCGTGAAAGAATGGACTATATATCGCTATCCATCAAATCAGTGCCACCCACATTATTATTGTATTTTGAAACAATATTTTTGGCCTCGTGAAAACAATGTTTTTTTTTTCTCCTGTCCTGAAAACCTTTTAACAGGTCTAGTTGGACGGTGTAATCTAAAAAGTTCTGAAGGGCTTGAACAGGGGCGTAACAGAGGCCCCCGCAGCATGAAGCTTGGGGGGGGGGCAATCGATCGGGACCCCATCTTGTCGTCTGATATTATGTAAAAATCTGTTATTGATATATTATTTTACGTTGTGTGTTTAAATTTAAGAACGTCAATTTCTCAATAGGCATGTTCGGCAAGTGAATCATCTCACATCTATAAACTTAATCCTTTCCGGTTTTCTCAACTTTTATGCTGACGACAATAAACTAGCTTAATAAGGTAATGCTTTGTACGTGACCATTGAAAGATTTGCAATTTGCCGAATTTTAGAACAATATTTCTAAATCTAAATTGGATCTAAAGACTATGGGTCTTTACATTTAGTATTTCGATACAATATTATCGGCAGTAGTTTACAGAGGCGTAACAGAGGCCCCCGCAGTATGGGCTATCAATATTGCGTCGTCTGCATAACAGAGTATTTTTACTTCTTTGTTTCCCACTCTGTATCCTCTGCCTTTGTAGATGTTGTTGGCGATTTCATTCATGATTAAATTGAAGAGAATGGGGCTCAATGAGTCCCCTGCCTTATTCCGTTGCCTATCTCTATAGGTTCTGTAAGTTGTCCATCTATTCTATAGAAACTTCTCTATTATACAGAAGATGAATTACATGTTTGAGTCTTGAAGCTTGCGGGGGCCATAATATAAGCACTTTGAACCAGTGAAATTTACAGGTCATATAAAAAAAGTTAAGTAATTTGTAAAAGCGGTAATGATTAGTTTCATTTGGGGTGCTAAATAGGGGAAGATTTTCACGATTTTTTTTTTTACCAAAACAAGGGGTTAACTTGATTTTGAGCGTAACTCGCTTAGTTTTGATGCTAAAACTTCTATAAAAAATAAAAATAAAACTTTTTTTAAACACTTTAAAAAAGTTTTAATGAGTTTTTCCCGAAAATGCTTCAGTTTTTGGTTATTTCACAACTTTTCTTTTACTGGGTCGATAGACATCATTTTTTATGAGCTACATTTTTGCTAAAAATATTTTTTCGATCAAATACTTAATTTTTGAGTTATTTGCGAAAAAACGCCCGAAAACGTCGTTTTCTTGTTGAACAATAAACATTTTCACTCGCAAATAACTTGAAAAGTATTGTCATGACCACTTCTGTGGTGACACTGAAAATTACACGGTATCTCCGTATTTCACGTTCATGTACTAGACTATAACACACATAAGTTTTTGTTAAACAAGTCGTATTTAGTAACTTCTTAAAGGGGGCCCCATTTCCAATTCTGCGGAGGGGCCCCGACGGAGTTTGTTACGCCACTGGGCTTGAACCAGCATACTTTGAGTAATCAGACTATATAAAATCATACACTGTTGAAACCAAATCCCTTTCTTCGCAAAAATCTGCATTTTGTTGCCGCGTGAACATAATTAGACCTCCATAAGTTGGAGCAGATGTAATTACTCTGCTAGTACGGAGTGGATCTAAGTGGTTTCTTCTACAATCGTGTCTTCAGCAGTGCCTCCGATTCTAGTATCATATGAAAATACAATTTCCGAGCCTGAAGACAGCTGGTTACGATTTCGATTATCAATAAAACTCGCGTCATCTTCATCAGCCGAATCTTCGTCTGTCAAAATGTTAGTATCTGGAGATTTTATCTAAACGGCAGAAACATTATGGTTACTTTCGTTGTCCTCGAAAGCTATATCGAGATCTTCTTCCAAAGAAATTCCTCTAAAAATATGAAAAGTAAAAAAAGAATAGTGAAAACCACATATCCAGCAAACCGCCTAGCGGTTCCATATGGGAACACCCATATTTTTGGCCTAATTAAGCAAAAACCAAAAAATGAAATACAGTAGACTCCCTTTATAACGACAACTGAAATGGCGGACTAATTACCTCGTTATAAGCGGATCTCGTTATATCAGACAATAATATTGAAATATTTTGATGCCTCTTACGTAGTTTATTAGGTGTCGATGGTCGACCTGAACAATGAAACTTCGTACCATCGTAAATTGTAAACTTTCCTACAATATGTATTCAATATCGGTCGATAGATAAACAGAAAGAAGTTTATTGCAGGCGTGTTTATTACACCACTGGCCTCGAAACACAGATGTTGGAAATTTCTATATACAAGCAGTTGGGGCATTTATTTATAGCCATTACTTCGCTAAAAACAGGTAAAAAACATATTCTTGATTTCACTTTTCCTCGTTATAACCAATTTATGTCTCGTTATAGAGGTGTTATAGTTCAATAGGAATTTCATAGGACATCTAGCGTACCTCGTTATAAGCGACACCTTGTAATATCCGTGTTCGTTATAGAGAGAGCCAGTGTATTATGGAAACCTGTACAGTTTTTTATTAGGGTTTGTAGAAAATCTTTGGAAAACAAAAACGGGGATACTACTGCAAAAAGTAAACACGAAACGAATGTCCATATTTTGGCACAAACAAAACCAACCGTTAATTCAAAAATTTATTACACTGGAAAATAGGTATAAAACTAAATTTGGGTTGTTCATTCAAGATTAGGTAACCTTGAACTACAAATAGACCGAATTTCTTTGCTAAATTTTACCTAACAATATGCTAACTAGACTCCATAGTCCATATGGTACACGTAGGCGTTAATGGGTTAAAATATCGATACCTTCTAACATTACTGATAAATCAAGTACAGTGGAACCTCGATAAGTCGGCCCCCGATAACCCGGAAGTCCGGCTAACCCGGACCGATTTTCATCAGACAAACATTTCAACAATAAAAATGTATGTATTATGTTAAAACATTTTATCTGTAGCCACTTCTGGAATGTCTTAAAAATATCGAGTTTCATTGATAAAACTTCCTTTGACCATATGACCATAATATAATATTTGAGAAATAATGGGTATTTGTGTAATTTAAACTATAGGATAGTAAAAATGACTCATGCACACGATTGAGAGCACCTCATTATCTCTGGCTATCACAAACAACATGCATGTGTTATTCCTTTATTTATTTTCAACTGTTTTTAAAAAAATGTTTTTTAAACAATGGTCTTTTAAACAATGAAAGAGTCACTGTTTTTAAATTACATAACATCATTCAGATGGAAGACCAGACGAAATGGACACAACCGAAACAGATTTTTTACCTAGAAATGAACAATACTCTATATTGTCTATACTAAACTCTATATAACTATAGGTAATTTCGATGTGTACTGTGCATATATTATATTTCATGTTATTTTAATTATAATGGACTTTATCTATAAGTATGCCGTATTTTATTAATTTTTACCATGCTCTCCGGCTATCCCGGACTTTCAATAACCCGGATCGGCCGCGGTCCCGATTAATCCGAGTTATCGAGGTTCCACTGTAGTATAAATGTGTATTACTCAAATTTGTTTAAAACTCATATAAGCAAAATAATTTTTAAGGAAATTTTTAAGGAACAAATTTTTAAAGAAAATTACAACTTCAAGCCGGTATACATCTTTAATACAAATAAAGGTAAAACAATCGAACAAATATTTTTTTGAAAGTCTATAAATTAAGGTTTAAAGTGAGACTTACAGCTCATTTGCATGCGTAATAAATAATATGATTCTCCTAAATTAAATATATCCCAAAAACCTTTATTTGTGTCTTACCTTTCTTGCTAAATGTTTAAAGTCCTGGGTATTGGTAATTCTTCCTTCTGTACAATCAGGCTTCCTGTAGACGTTTAAAGCATTTACCACAGTCGAAGCCATATTCACCTTGAAAGTCTCTTTGATTTTCTTCGCGGCCTCGCTATTAAAATCGGGCTTTTCTTTCAATTTAACCTTCACCGTCGTCTTGGGGCGCTTTTCTCTGGTTTTCTTGATTTCTATTTCTCGTAATTGTTTTTTAGTTTGCAGTAGGATCTTCTCTTTTTGCCGTTTTAACTTTTCCTTATTGGCTTTGTACCTTTTGATGTCTTCTTTAAATTGTCGTTTGTCCTCTTCAGTTCTTGGCTGTAACAGTAATAAAATATATGTATCGAAATTAAGAAGGTAAGAAAGAATATTTCCATATTCCCCCATGTATGATAATGTATACCTCAATTGCAGACGAAATGCTAGCAAGAAATAATCCAGGAACCAATAGGTATACCGTTGAATCATCTGGTCATAAAAAACGAATCTTTTCTGGTGTACAAATGACCCTAACCTTAGCATCAACTGGATTTACATACCTTCTCACCATATTTGATCCCAGGTGATGTGCTAGATGAGTGGGCCGTTGTCGGCTTCTGCCGCATGACAAAAAAGAAAATTGCGAAGTCATTATCAGTAGTACATATACAGAGGGTCGATCAAAGAATAATATTTGACGAATAAGCAAGAATATGTGTCCTAATAAAAAAGCTGCTACTTTCGTATGCCATGATAAGCAAAGAGACATTATTGAAAGAAAGGACATAGATAATAAAGATCTGCGAATAATTCTCAATCTATATTGGAATCAGAAAGTTAACATCAAAATAGAAACTGAGACATCACAAGCAATAGAAATACGTAGAGGAGTCACTTCACAACAGGGATGCATTTTGTCACCACTGCTATTTAATGTATATAGTGAAAGCATCTGTCAGGAAGCCCTTTTGCAAGCAAACGAAGGAATCGTAATCGATGGAGAGCTTGTAAATAATATTCGATACGCGGACGACACTGTACTAGTTGCAAGAACAGTAGAAGAATTACAACGATTACTTACAAACATAAATATTGCTTGCAACAATTAAGGCATAAAAATATCAATATAAAAAAACCAAGTATATGGTCTTTAGTGAAAACATGACACAACCAGCACATATTAGTATAAACGGCATTCAAATTGAAAAAATATCAAGTTACAAATACTTGGGAACTTTAATAAACGAAACTGGAGACCAAAACAATGAAATAAAAAGACGTATCCAAACTGCCAGGACCACCTTCATAAAGATGAGAACATTCTTCTGCAACAGAGATATAAGCATCTCTCTACGATTAAGAATGCTAAGAGGCTACGTATTTAACCCTTTATTATACGGTGTAGAGACCTGAACTCTCAAACAGAACAACTTAAAAAATATTGAAAGTTTCGAGATGTGGTGCTACCGTTGAATGCTAAAGATAAGTTGGGTTGAAAGAGTCACAAACTTTGAAGTAATACGAAGGATAGGAAAAGACCCAGAAATTTTGCTAACAATAAAACGAAGAAAACTAGAATATTTGGGTGACCTGATGATAGGACATAAATACGCATTACTTTAAAATATAATGCAAGGAAAAATAGAAGGAAAACGGAATCCAGGCCGTAGAAGAATGTCATGGCTGCGGAATTTGAGAGAGTGGTTTGGCTGCACCCCTAATGAACTCTTTAGGTCATTTCCAATCTCCGTTAGGAGTGACACAAGAAGAAAAAGAAGATACTCTCAGATTTTAAGATAGATAAGAGTAGAACTGTTCCGCGAAAATTAGAAAAGATGGATCATATTATGAAAAATGAGCAGAGATATGGCGTGTTACAATTCGTTCTTCATGTATATAGTATGTGTATTGTGTATATAGTAGCTTGTATAGAAAACGAGGACGAAAGAGAATAATTTTTTGATTCCAGAACCTAACAAAATGGTTTAACAAGTCTACAACATGATTATTTGGAATAGCTGATAGCAAAATAAGGATAGTCATGTTAATCTAACATCCGGCACGGATATGCACCGTTTTGTTTGAATACAATTTTATTGTTAAGAATTGTTTCTTTTTTGCTGAATCATCTTTGGGTTATAACATAATTAATAAATAAAATAATATTTATTATACCTAAACTATAGAGCATTTATATACATATAATGTAGAAATTATTAAATTATAAAACCGATTTATAATGTAGAAACTCTGGAAACTCGGGACATAGACTAAACACCGTTTTTTCTCCTTAAAGAACAAAATTTATTAGTTTTGTATACAATTATAAAAACAATATTTACATACCCTAAAGAAAATCGGTTTTATAAGTCTTTAACATTCTAATATTTAAATTAACAATAACAAATAATACATTAACAAACGATAAAAATTAACAGATATGTAAGAAAATATTAAATTAGATTTTAAAATTGACGGAACAAGATGAATGTCAATAATTTAGTGTCAGAATATTTATTATTCTTCTCTTTATTTATAAATATCCTTTAGCCTTTTACATACCAGGTTTTCATTATTACATACATACGAAGATAACAAGTACAGCTAAGCACATTTTAAAATCCAAAAGATAAACAATTATTTCTAAAATAGATTGATAAAATGTTTTACCACATAAACTTTCTTCATTTTTTTGACCATCGCGTTCTTACATTCTGAAATTATCAGTAATATACTGTATACTCTGTAAATGATTAATTACTTGGCTATAGTTAAGAATCTTGCTTTAGATTTGACTAAGATGCTCTCTTGGTGGAAATGTTTGATAAAATGGAGAAAACAATACATTTTAACACTTGTGCTGGCGAAAAAAAGCAAAAACATTCAGATACTGATATATGGTGTTTATTTAAATTATACAGCTTCATGTTCCGAAAGAATGGCAAGTAGGATTTGAAGGAATACCTGTGAAGATTTGTGAAGGCTCTAGGAGAGAAAAGGGAGGAAATGATGCCTAATACATAGAAGGAAAGCTGATGGTATTCAGGGGTGGCCAAACTGTGCAAGAAATGTCCCTGAAGTACTTTTAATGCTATTCAGTTTGGCCTTAGAATATCTAATAAGTAAAATATCATCTGAGCTGACAGGAGGATTTGCGAATCGAGGATCAAAACTATTGTTGGCCTTTGCTGATGATATAGGTGCAGTCGATCATTCTACAAGAGACGTGAGAGAGGTGATTTCACAACTCGAGGAAGAAACAGGTAGTCGGGGCCTTCGAATAAATGAAGAGAACACGAAATACAAACTAGTAACCAAAAATCTAAGGTCAAGAGGTAGGCAGAATATAACTATTAATGACCACAACTTCGAAGTAGTAAAAGAGTTTAAATATCTAGGAACGGTAATCACAGATAACAATCACATTAAAAAAAGAGGTCTTAGCAAGGGTAGCTGCGTGGAATAGATCATTATACTCCCTATCATCATTACTAAGATCTAATCTGCTAACAAAACAATCTAAATTAAGACTATACAGCCAATTATTCGCCCAATTGTTAAATATGAAAGTGACACTTGGACTCTCAATCAGTGGGAAATAAATCTTCTGATGCAAATCCACTAATGGATGTTAGCGATCGCATTTTTCATTACCTCTCTGTTTCTTGCAAAATGTATCAGATATTGATTGTCGTTAATCCCTGTCCATTGCCTTGTTTCGGAGCCAGGACATTTTCTTGCGTCCCGTTCCTCTCTTGCCTTAAATTTTACCCTCGATTATAAGTTGGATTAACTGGTATTTTTTATTTCGCATTGTGCGACCTTGATACACAGTTTTCCTTTTCTTGATGGTTTCGAAAAGTGGGCTTTCTTGGTTAATTCTTTTAAGGACATCTACATTTGTGACTTTCGCTGTCCATGGTATCTTTAGGATATGGCAATAAAGCCACATTTCGAAAGCTTCTAATCTGTTTATATCCCTCGTTTTTAGTGTCCAGCCCTCTACGCCATATAGCAGCACCGACCATACGTAGCACTTAGTAAACCTTAGTCTCAGTTGAAAATCGAACTTTGAACAGGTCAGTACCTTCCTGATGCGACCTTTTACTTCCCTGTCCGATGCACAGTCTTCAAAAAGCCACGTTCCAGGGTATTTAAATTTGCTCACTTTTTCAATGGACTTGGTAATCAGTGTTATGGTGGAGTTTTAAAGTGCATCCATGTTTCTGGAGATGAGCATGAATTTGGTCTTTTTGGTATTAATCTCTAATCCCATTCTCTTACTGTATTCTCCGATTATAGTGACAAGTTAAAGATCGGCTATGTTGTCACAAATTAAATAAATAAGCTACTGGGAAATAAACAAGCTGCTTGTATTTGAAAGCAAAGTCCTCAGAATGATATTTGGTCTTCAAAGAGATAAATTGACAGGAGAGTGAAACTCAAAACATCGTCAGACATAGAACAGCTAAGATAAGATGGGCAGGCCATGTGGTAGATCAGAGGAAGACAGAGTGTTAAAGACGGTATTTTTTGAGAGGCGATAGATCAAAAGGCCATCCCAGAAAAAGATGGAAGGAGGATGAAGAATCAAAGTATCCTGAATTAGTAAAGGCTGCTTGTAGAATTATTTGCATATATTTGAAACAACGATGTGAACCATTTTATTTCACTTTAAAATTCGTGAACTCCAAACGGTAAGAGAAAATTTAATACCTTTTATACACTTTTTAGATAGGTAATTGTTTAATTGCGGCTCGCCAAAAATTTTCAAATTTTTGAAAAATGGCTCGGGCTATCAAGAAGCTTGCCACCCCTTATATATTATATCTTCAGATTGAATAAGTAGGACATTTCGATAAATATATTTTGACAACTAATAAAAATGAACTGACATAACTATATATATATATATATATATATATATATATATATATATATATAACATTACATAACAACTACTATAAATAGGGACCGCAGACGTTCGGAAACAATTAGCGTCTCTTTGCAAAGACAATGACGTCGACTTTGCAAAGTAACAAGACACTTACTCAACACACACACTACACATTACTCCCCTGACTTAGTGATAAGTTATACAATTACGTGGCTAAAGGTTCTAGTTCTAAACCAAAGCCAGAATCAGAGAAAAAAAAACTACTATAAATAGAGAAGGATACTATATTCTTCCACGCTATTTTGAACTTAAAAAAATACAAAAGAATTAAAAACCTAAATCTAAAATCTTGACTTGAAAAGTCGAATCCGTTCAGATCTTCTTAACTGTGGAAGTTCATTACGTTCTTCAACAACAGGTTCATTAATGGGTACCGCAGCAGGTTCATTAATGGGTACTAGTTCATTATCAGGATGATCAGGTTCTATCATTGGATCTACATTTTCGTTAATAAGATTTGGATGTAAATGGACTGGAGGTTGGATAGATGGCAGGAGATGCAGGGGGGGTTCTTAATACTATGGCTGATAATGAACTACTTCTGGTTCGTTTACAAAGGTTACATTCTTTTAGGATGGCATCGATTGTCTATACCCAATTCTTGAAAATTGATTCTTGACCTAGATTGAGAACGCTTCCTAATATGAAACGTTGCATTTGATCTCTGTTTAGATTGACTGATTTGGTTGATATTTAAAGAATTGTTACTTGACGAAAATTCTTTACTGTCGATAATTGAAGATTCTAAGATTAAAGCCTTTTCTTCCAATTTTTCAAATGATTTTTCATTGGATTCCAGAAGACGTTCTCTAATTAAATTATGTTTGATGCCTCGAATAAACTGAGCTCGTAAAAAATGTTCAGAAATGTTTGCCTGACATTTGCACGTAGAGATACATTCACATTCAAGAGTAGCTTGTTTTAGAGCAGTAGTATATTCGGAAATTGACTGATTTTCTTGTTGATATAAGGAAAGAAAATGCTGCAACACAAGAATATTTTTCTTTGGATTCAGGCGATTATCAAGTTTCTTTACAATGGTGTTGTAATCAAAATCTCTAATTTTGTGAGGTGCAACTAAGGATGAAAGCATTTAAAAAGTTGCAGAGCCAATAGAATTCAATAGTAAGTCTTAAGCAAATTTCTTGTCATCGAAAACGTGTTTGATTTTAAGGTAGTTTTCGAAACATTCTATGTAAATTTTGAAGTTTTCTTTTTGTTCATCAAAATTTTCGAATAGAGGTATACAATGATTAGTATTATTTGAATTTGAAGTACTTGCCAAACTTTTATGCAATTGATCTAAAATTTCCTGGTTTACCATCACAAATTGTTTAAATTGATCTGGATCCATGTTTGATATGTAATTTAAAAATCTGGTTATTCAATGATATACCTCGTCGCCAATTTATTATAATATCTTCAGATTGAATAAGTAGGACATTTCGATAAATATATTTTGACAACTAATAAAAATGAACTGACATAACTATATATAACATTACTAACAACTACTATAAATAGAGAAGGATACTATAGTATACTTTTTCTCATGAGCATCTTTCAGTGCGTCACAGTTTTTCGATTTCTTTCTAACGCATTAAATTGTATGTGACAGAAAAAAAGGCACGTCGGTGATTACAGAAATTTATAACATTTATTCTGGTTGTCGATAGATGGCGCTATAATCGAAAAAAAAATTATTTACGAATTATATAATATATCTACGAATATAATATGTACAATTTATAAGACTATCTATACAAATCAAAGAAAATACCATTTTATAAATGCAATAAACACAATTGATTTGTTTTTATGCCAAATTGCAAATAAAATGTGACAACTGTCAGATTTAACTAAAATGTCATGTTAGAATAAATGTTATAAATGTGTATTATCACGGACTTACCTTTTTTTCTATCATTTGTGACGTACTGAAAAATGCTCATGAAAAGGACAATATCACTGTATAAAGATAAAGGGAACATTCAGAACTGTAAGAAATATAGAGGCATAAAGTTAATGTGTTAATGTGTCGGTCTTGACGGTCCAGTTAGCTGGGGCTCAGTCGATCGACAAGTTTAGTGGATTTGCGATTTGCGGTCGCTGGTTCGAGCCTCAGCTAGGTCATGAAATTTATAAAAGGCCAACGCCGTAGTATAAAACTCAATAGAGTCTACGGCTTGGTCTGGAATAAACTGGCGTCTGATCGGCCTATGGAGGAGCGGTACGGGAAGGGATAAGGGCTTCCGGCTTGGTGATACTCCTCCATAGATCCCTACCGAAGGGCGTTGACGCCTAAGAACGGTGTATACATAAAGTTAATGTCGCACACAATGAAAATTTGAGAGAGAACTGTAGAGCAAATGCTTACAAAAAGAGGGAACAACGATTTTTAACTATTTTAACATACAGGGTGTCCCAGAAAATTGTGCGTTCCTTTAAGGTATGGATAGAATACACAATTTAGAACAAAAAAGTCACATACAATTTTTTTCTAAAGTTAACCGTTTCCAAAAAAAAAGATTACATTGTTTTAAAATAATTAAGTTGTACTTACTTAAAAATAATTACTATATCTAATAAATGTTCAAATTATCCCACTTTCACGATCAAGTACATTCATACGAAGAGAAGTACCGGCAAAACATTTTGAAAGAAATCATAGTATTCCTCTCCATTTACTGATCTGCCATAAATAATCAACATAATAGGTAATGAACTCACGATTCGAAAACATTTTCGGCATTGACAGTAAACAGGATTCTTCCAAACTATCTGTTTACTAACATCAAATACTATTGACTGTAATACATCCAACTCCCACAGAAATCTAGAAGCACGTTGCCACTAGCGCCACTGTCGGCTTGCGGTGAAACTACGTTGTGACAACGTAAAATTTGACGGAAACATTCAAATTTAATTTTATACATTTTTGAATAACGAGCTAATTTTGCAAAGTTAAATTAAAATAAAAATAGTTCAATGCAAACACATACAAAAACAATAATAAAGCAATTTTATAAATGTAAGGTTATCACCGCGGACCACTAGATGGCGCTATTTTTTTGCTTCCTCAAATGTAATGGGAAATGTCAAGAGTTGTATGTATTACAGTCAATAGTATTTGCTAACATGGACTGTCTACTGTTTAAATTTTCGTACCTGACAGAGTTGCCAGATTTTAATTTGCATACCAAAATGTATTTTAATTTTTTGGTCAAACGGTTGCATTTAGAAAAAAATGTTATAAGAGTTTTTTGTTTTACATGGTGCTTTCTACCTATACCTTTAAGAGACGCACTATTTTCCGGGACACCCTGTATATTCAACTGAAAACTTTTAACGAACTTTTTGTGGGTTGTAGTTTGGAATTTTAACCCATTCGCTGCCAATTACGCGCCAGCGCGTGATGTGGTTACTTAAGTCAGATAGAAAGGGTTAGAGAATGCGTCAGGGTTAAAGAAAATAAGGTCCTTTGTAGTCGAATATGGTGTCGCAATAAAAGTTTCCTCAAAACTCCAAAACTCTGTTTGTGGATACGAAACAATAATTAATGATAGAATCATTCACCTTAGGATTCTAGGCTCAACTTGTGTCTTACACATTATACAAGTATAAGCAGTATACAGCAGACGACATAACTGTGGAAAATTTTTACACAACTTTGGAGACAACACTCGACAAAATATCAAACAAAGACATTGTAATCATAATAGGCGACTTCAATGACAAAATTGGTAGAACTCAGCTTGATCATCATATGAGATTCACCTTGGGTCCTTTTGGTCTTGGGGAAAGAAATGAACGAGGCGACAGATTAATAGATTTCTGTGGCCAAAGAAAATTGTCTGTAATGAATATCTACTTCCAACACCACCCACGAAGACTCTACACTTGGAAATCCCCGGGCGACAGAACAAGAAATCAGATAGATTTCATAATGATCAATTCAAGGTGGAAGTCCTCAGTTACTAACGCAAAAACTTATCCAGGTGCAGATTGTGGAAGCGACCACCAACTCCTTGTAGCTGTATTCCGAATACGTTTTAGAAATAAACACAAGCCCACTCCTAGAACTCCCGGGTTTACAGAGACTGAACTTTTAACTTTCAAAGAAAGAATAAACCCAGTGTTAACTGGGACAAGTACTACCCCCACAGATGATATCGAGACTTTCTGGGGAAGTTTTAAAAGAGATATATTAGATACAGCTAAGCAAAGTCGCCAACCCATAAAAAACAACAGTCGTAAACCATGGATCAGTGATCAAACATGGAAAATTATAGAACAAAGAAGGCAACTTAAAGTTGGCAGTTTTGATTTAAACGACTATCGAAGCTTATCAAGAGAAATCCAAAGAAATTGCCGGAAAGATAGACAAATATGTGTCTAACATTTGCCAGGAAGTAGAAATCCACTTACATCGAAATGAAACAAGAGATTTTTTTCAGAAAGTAAAGTTACTGGCTCGGGAATTCAAACCCAGAAATTACGCTGTAGAGGATGAGACAGGTAATATGGTAAGCGATATGGATGCGGTTCTGGAGACTTGGGAAGAAATACTGCACAGAACTCTATAAAGCTGAAACCTCTAACATTAATCATATAACAGCACTGCAAGTCTCAACAACAACCCTAGAACCAGATATTCTAAGGTATGAAATCGATGAAGCCATAAAACACCTTAAAAGAAATAAATCACCTGGTTGCGATAACATCACGGCAGAACTTTTACAGAACATGGGTGAAATGGTCTCCAAGTGTCGCATGCAGACATACCTGGATAGACAAATACCACAAGAACAGGCAGGCTTCGTGAAGGGTAAAGGCACAAGAGAGCAAATTCTTAATATGCGACAACTCATTGAGAAAGCACGAGAATTCAAAATTCCGATGATCATCTGCTTTCTGGATTATCAGAAGGCATTTGACTGTGTAGACTGGACAGTTTTGTGGAAAGTTCTACATGAGATGGGGGTTCCTGATCATCTGTCAGCTCTGGTGAAAAGCCTATATGAGAACAGTTAAACCAGAATAAGAATTGAAAACCATAAGTCCGATCATTTTAAAATAGGTAGAGGAGTCCGACAAGGATGTATTCTATCTCCAAGTCTTTTTAATTTCTATGGAGAATATATGCATGCAGACATACCTGGATAGACAAATACCACAAGAACAGGCAGGCTTCGTGAAGGGTAAAGGCACAAGAGAGCAAATTCTTAATATGCGACAACTCATTGAGAAAGCACGAGAATTCAAAATTCCGATGATCATCTGCTTTCTGGATTATCAGAAGGCATTTGACTGTGTAGACTGGACAGTTTTGTGGAAAGTTCTACATGAGATGGGGGTTCCTGATCATCTGTCAGCTCTGGTGAAAAGCCTATATGAGAACAGTTAAACCAGAATAAGAATTGAAAACCATAAGTCCGATCATTTTAAAATAGGTAGAGGAGTCCGACAAGGATGTATTCTATCTTAAAGTCTTTTTAATTTCTATGGAGAATATATAATGAGAAAAGCACTCGACAAATGGAATGGCGGTATTTCTATCGCAGGAAAGAAGATCTCAAATCTTAGATATGAAGAAATGTCCAGCCTGCTGCATCTAGTGGAAGCCGAAAGCAATAGATGTGGTCTCAAGATCAATAAACAAAAATTATGATAGATTATTCAAATTCACTTCAGGCAACAGGAGCCTTAGAACAGTTTGAAGTGGTTAACGAGTTCAATTATCTAGGATCCTACATCAGTAATACAGGATCTTGTGAAACAGAAATACGTAGGAGAATAGGCATGGCCAAAAACGCTATGAGTCGATTATTGAAAATATCGAAAGATCGCTCCTTGTCGATGAACACCAAAATAAGATTAGTACGTGCCTTAATTTTTCCCATATTTAATTACGGATCCGAAACATGGACAATGAAATCGGACGACAGAAAAAGGATTGACGCCTTTGAAATGTGGTGCTGGAGAAGAATGCTTCGGATCTCATGGACGGAACACAGAACAAATCACTCAATCCTCCAAGAGATTAATATTCAGACTCGACTTTCCTCTATTTGCCTCTCCACCGTCTTAAAATTTTTCGGCCATATTGCAAGAAGAAGTGATGATCATCTTGAGAGACTTATAATTTCGGGAAACGTTGAAGGGCGCAGAAGTAGAGGTCGCTCACCTACTCGATGGACGGATCAAGTACAGAAAGCCAGTGGAAAAACATTCTCTGAATCCATGAGGGAAGCTCAGGACAGAAGCCGATGGAAAGAGATTTTATTTATTTATTTACTATCCTAACAGACCTGTAAGGTCTAATTACAAGGATAAAATGCAATAATTTTTCTAAAATTAATATACAATAACATAAAAAATAAAAATAACAAAAAAAACACAATAAATAGTAGGTCGAACATAACAGATAATACAAACCATTCTTATATAATATCCATAAGACTACACTTACTAATCCTATGCCGATAAATTAATAATGTGTCGTAACACTATTCCCCGAAGGAGACCGGCCCTGGCAAGGTATGGTGAAGTTGTACTGATATTGTACTCATAGTTTTTACTAAAAACAAGTGGTATTATCAAATAGTTTTTTAAAATTAAAGTGTTTATCTACTAGATACTACTACGTAAGTTATCTATACGTAATTATTACTTTATTATTGTGAAAAGAAAACGTCAAATAATAAATATACACCAACGTTCAATCATTTTGTGAGGTTAGCTAGCATGCGGTTGGTTTGTCACTTACCAGAGCCGGACTGAAGCTTTCGCCACCGCAGCTAAAATGACTTCACACAATGTAAACACACCTTCCGATCTAACCAGTCCAGTAAATCAACGTTCGAATATCACAAACAGTTATGCATCAGCCGCTTCAAACTCTTTTCCGAGTAAGACCCAAGCAATTGTATTTAGTTGTATCGATAATGCTAAACTGCAGGATTATTTAATTCCGTTGGGCACAATAATCAACCCAAAAAATATTATTTTTTCATCTAGATTATCTCATAATAGAATCTGCATGTATTTGGCAAACAAAACCGTAGTAGATAATTTCATGCAACAACATGGCTCTATAGAAGTACTCGGCGAAATTGTAACAGCACGGAGACTTGTCTCTCCAGCAGAAAGACTAGTCTTGTCTGGTGTCTGCCCGTCAATTCCTCATCAAGTATTAGTTGAAGAATTACAGAATATTGGTTTAAAGCTTATTTCCCCAATAACATTTCTGAAAATTAGCTCAACTCTTCCCGAATATAGTCACATATTGAGCTTTCGGAGGCAAGTTTATGTAAGCCCTATAACATCACCAATTCCAGATTCTATTCTAATAAATTTCGACCAAACACCTTACCGCATATTTTTGTCACAAGGTACACTCACCTGCTTTATTTGCAAAAATACAGGACACATATCATCCCAATGCAATAACAGTTCAGTAACGGAATCGACTCATATTGATTCAAACAATGAAGTACCAAATCAAACAGACCCAACAAGTATATTACACAAGTTACCAAACACTCAGCAGTCATCAAGTTATGCATTATCAAATCCGAGCATATCACCTACACCTACAAATCTCCATGACCAAGAAATTACTAATACTCCTACTCATAGCAACACTTTCAGTCATCCACATTCAGCGGCAATACCGTTTTCACAAACTCCTAAAGCAATATCCTCCAATCTATCAGCACCTCTTCCATTAGATACAACTGCAGAAAACTCCAATAAAACTGATACATCACCACAATTTTCCGAAACAACCATTTCAACCAATCTTACAATCAAAACTTCAAGCTCGACTTCTGTCATTACCAATGAGTCTGCTCCAGTACTTCCAAAGGTAATAAAGCCACAACATCCAAGTGAAAACTCTAATAGCACTTGCGAAAATGCAAGTTCTTCCATAAAACGCAGTATTGGTGAGATCGATACTCCTCCTTCAGACTCAGCAATTTCATCACAAAATCTGTTTGCAAAACCCAAATCTTCTAAACCAAAAAAACCGCGCTCATCTAAAGTCCCATCTACACGGGAAACTCTTGAACATTTTATTGATAATCATACCCCACCATTTGTTTTAAATTACCACCAATTGTCCTTACTGATTGATAATGTCCAAGGCTCCCCCGAAACTATTAGCGTCGTTAAAGAATTTACAACTGATATGCCTGGTTTACTCTATCTTTTACAAAGCAGCTATCAATATGCAAATGATAGATCTACAAAAACTAAGTTTACAAAACTTCAAAAGAAACTTCATAAACATTTAGGGAAAGAGATTTCTGACTTAGACAGTGACTCTTCTGTAGATAATTTCTCAGTATCATCTAACTCCGAATCTGTTAACAACATTCAACTCGATACTTCAATGGAACATTGATGGATTTTTCCATCGTCTCCCTATGCTACAGCTTCTTTTATCTGAATATTCTCCAGATATTATTTGTCTACAGGAGACAAACTTAAAGGCCAATCAGTTGTACAATTCAAAACATTTCACTTGTTTCCGCAAAGACCGTACAGATGCAAGTCGTGCAAGCGGTGGTGTAGCGATACTAGTAAATAAATCCATCGAGGCGGTACAAATTCCAATAGTCAGTGATTTGGAGGCCGTTGCTATCAGAATCACATCTACCAGTTTAGTATCTATTTGCAATGTTTACCTTTCTTGCGACATACAAGTAAGTTCTGATAGCCTTTGCAGGTTATTAGAGCAACTGCCACGTCCTCGTATAATTCTAGGCGACTTTAATGCTCACAACATAATTTGGGGTTCAGATCACACATCTGCCAGAGGTTCAAGTATTGCCGATATCTTAGATCAACTTAATATAAATTTTCTTAATGATGGTAGCCCTACAAGGTTCAATATTTCAACAGGGTATTCCTCATGCATCGATTTAACTCTTTGCGACCCAAATTTAGCTCATTGTTTCAGTTGGGATGCTCAAACCTATACATATGGTAGTGACCACTTTCCAATCCTAATTAGAAACCATAATTATTCCTCATCAGGTCCCATATTCATATCTAAGTGGAGAATAAAAAACGCAAATTGGCAAAAATTCTCCGAATATATCGATAATAATATTTCCAGTTTGGATATAACAGACGATGTGAACTCGAATGTAGAGCAGTTTAATCAACTTATCTTAAGCGCCGCCCACAAATTTATTGGTAAATCTAAATCTGTTAAAGGCCGATGTCCTGTACCATGGTGGAATGACAGTTGTGCTACAGCAATCCGTGAAAGTAAATCAGCCCTAAACCGATACAAAAAACATAAAACACCCGAAAATAAATTAAAATTCAAAATGCTAAAAGCAAGGGCACAGCTAACTGTCAAAACTGCTAAACGATCTTCATGGAACAAATACACATCGGAAATTAATAGCAATACCCCCCTCTCTGATGTCTGGAACAAAGTTAGGAAAATATCTGGTTTACACACTTCATATAACTTCACGGGGCTAAAAGAAAATAATAATTTCATAACATCGAGCAGCGATATTGCAAACATTTTTGGAAGAATCTATCAAGGCCACTCATCGAATCAACAGTATACCGCCAATTTTCTCAAAGCCAAAGAATTCGCCGAACAAAATCCCATTTATCCGTTTGAAGCACAAAATAATTCATTAAACCATCCCATCTCTCTTCAAGAGATAAACTCATCTATTCTTAACTTGAAGGACTCTAGTCCTGGGCCTGATGATATTCCTTCAGCATTTCTGAAACATCTCCCTGCTTCAGCCATAACGTATCTCTTAAACATATTCAACAGAATTTGGCTTCACCACCAATGGCCAGCTATTTGGTCAAATGAAATAGTCATTCCTCTCCTAAAAACTAATAAACCTAAATATGACCCAGAATCATATCGACCCATATCTCTGACATCAACAATCTGCAAATTACTAGAAAATATTGTTAACTCCAGGCTCTCATGGGTTTTAGAAAATTCTAATTTCTTAATCTCCGAACAAAATGGCTTTAGAAAAGATCGGTCAACCACAGACAACATTTTAGACTTGGAAAGTGAAATACATGAAGCTCTTGCTACAAACCAAAAATGTGTTGCTATATTTTTTGATTTAGAACGTGCATTTAATAAAGCTTGGAAGTACAACATTTTGAGACAACTTCATAAATGGAATATTCAAGGTCACTGCCTTGCTTTCATCCAAAACTTTTTAAATAACAGATCTTTTCAAGTAAAAATAAATAATATCTTTTCAAATATTTATAGTTTGGAAAATGGTACACCCCAAGGATCCATACTCAGTCCAACACTATTTCTGGTAGCAATAAATGACATCATCAAAAACATTCAAGCACCCTTACAGGCTCGTTTATACGCTGATGACCTAGTGGTATCTATTAAAGGTAAAAATATTTCCTCAATGTCGTCAATTCTTCAAAACTTTTTAGATACTCTCGAAAATTGGTCCAACTTTACAGGTTTTCAATTTTTAATAGAAAAATCAATAGGAGTTGTATTCTCTTCAAGCCCCTTACCACAACCTCCTAACCTAAGAATGTATGAGAAACAGCTGGAGTTTAGAGATCACCACAAATTCTTGGGTTTAATCTTCGATTCAAAGTTAACCTGGAAAAATCACATCTCACAACTCATCCTTTCCTGTAATAAAAGATTAAATGTATTAAGATCTCTCTGTAATAAAAACTGGGGCTCAGACCAATCCACTCTACTCCTCCTGTATAAATCTTTAATACGTTCTAAGCTAGATTATGGAGCAATTGCCTATTCCACTGCTAATCAATCTCTACTGAAATCATTAGATATTATTCATAATAAAAGTCTTAGATTAATCCTAGGGGCTTTCCCAACTACGCCTGTATCCAGCATTTATGCTCTTTTAGGAGAACCATCGCTACATCACCGCCGCATGTACCTCGCTCTATCACATGCAGCCTCAGTTGCTTGCAATATTTCAAAGCCAATATATCAAAACACTTTTACAAACAAATATGTAAACATATTCCAAGATATTCGCTATACTAAAAAACCATATTACGAAAGAATTAAATCCATACTTCAAAACCTAAACATTAATTTTCCGGAGGTTTTCTCCTCGGATATTAAATACCCCGAGCCTTGACTGATCGATTTACCAACCTGTGATGCATCTCTGGAGTATTTCGATAAATCTAATACACACCATTCTCTGATTCGTTCCAAGTTCGAGGACCTCATAAATAAGTACCCCGACTACCATAAAATCTACACAGATGCGTCTAAGTTCGAAGACGGTGTGGGGGCATCAATCGTTTCTTCAGAAAACAATCTTCTTTTTCGTTTACCCCCAGCATGTAGCACATTTTCAGCTGAACTCTACGCCATATACCGTGCTGTGAAACTTCTTAACGAGCTTACACTCACCAAAGCCCTGATCATAACAGATTCCCTTAGCTCTCTAAACTCATTAAAACACATTTTTCCGAAACATCCTTTTGAAAAGTTGCTAAAATACCAGCTTTCCCAAGCTCATGAACATGGAAGAAGCGTTCAATTTGTATGGGTTCCCTCACACGTCGGAATAACAGGAAATGAAGAAGCTGACAGGACTGCACGAGAGGCAATTTTAAGTGATTTTTCGGAGCCGATAGACAAGTGTGTTTCCAGTGACTTAAAAGCTTATTTTAAAAATAAAGTGTTGTGTTTGTGGCGAAATGAGTGGTCTCAATCTAATTCTAAGTTAAATAAAATAAAAAATAATGTGTCTCAGTGGTTTCCATCGTCGCGCAATAGACGAGAACAAATTGCGGTTGCGCGTTTACGTCTAGGACATACCAGGTTAACGCACTCTTACCTTTTCACAAAGAGTAATCCACCTATATGAGATCAGTGTAATGTCCGATTAACAGTCGAACACTTTTTAATAGTTTGTAGTAAATATGACCAAGAAAGACAGCGCTACATGATCCCAAACGCTCTACCACAGGCTCTAGGTCAAAACTATTCCTGCGACAATATAGTTAATTATCTAAAATCCATAAACATTCTGTACAACCTGTAGTTGTTTACTTTTGTTATTTATATTTTGTTCCGTCGCTAATAACCTTTTGGTGGATGCGACTTCTTTTTCTAATAAAAAAAAAACTATTCCCCGAAATACATTTTGTGAGACTGACCAATCTAAATCAGTTAGAGTATTGATGTTATTAGCTAGTCGAAACATGGTCACCAGAGAAGCCCTGGTGGTAGTAGATAATAGTGGAATATTAAACATTACCATATTGCGAGTTAATCTTAATGGTACATTGAACCTGATCAAAGCTAGAATTTCAGGTGAATTAATTTTGTTGTTAATTATTTTATGTAAAAAGATTAAAGCTGTAAGTTTCCGTCTGTCTTCTAATGATAATATTTTAAACTCATTTCTAAGGCGAGTGGTTCTAACTTCAGTATAATCTGGTCGTATGTTTTTTTTTTTTTTTTTATTTATTAAACACCAATAAGATGCTTAAGAACATTACAATCTGATCAAATAATGTGATCAATGAGCAACTTATTTCTAACCTAAATTACTACTAAAAAACTTAAGACTAAGGACAAACTCGATAGTACCCCCTAGGTTCTGTTAATATATTGCACAAATTTGAACTTGTACCATCACTTGCACCGTGCACTATTTTTCACTTAACTAACTCGAAGGGTTTCTTCCTCTTGAGTCTTCTAGCTAGATCCGTGTTGTCGAGGAGCTGGATGGCCTCAACATTGACGTGTTGAAGAAGTCGTTGTTCGTGACTCTTGGCAAATTTTTCTATGGTCTTGTTAACAGTATCCATGTCTAGGTCCCTATGGAGATCACTGTTCCTATAGTACCATGGAGCGTTGACAATGCTCCTTAGCACTTTGTTTTGGAATCGTTGAATGATAATTAAATTTGTATTACTAGCGCAGCCCCATAGTTGGATGCCATATGTCCATATAGGTTTTATAATCTGTTTATACAAAAGTATTTTATTGTAGATTGAGAGAGTGGATTGTCTTCCCAATAGCCAATACATTTTTTTATACTTCATGTTAAGCTGTTCTCGTTTCTTTTTAACATGGGCCTTCCAGCGTAGCCTAGCGTCTAGTGTAATACCCAAATACTTTGCGGTGTCGGCATATGGTATCTGAGTATTATTTAAGTTAACAGGAATGTATTGATTTTTCTTGTTTGTAAAATTTATATGCACTGACTTCATTTCGTTTAATTTAATTCGCCAGCGTTTAGTCCACTCGTTAAGTCTGTTAAGAGATATTTGTAATTTTCTTGCTGCTTCTTCATGGTCTTCACCTACGGCTAAGACGGCAGTGTCATCAGCAAAGGTAGCTATTGTATTATGTTGTACTTCAGGGATATCACTAGTGTATAATAAGTATAGGACCGGTCCTATCACACTACCTTGTGGTACTCCTGCATTGATTTCCTTTAGTTCCGAGTAGGCTTCTTCTTGCTTAACCCTAAAAACTCTCTCTGATATATAAGATTCCAATAATTCTCTGTATTGTCTTGGCAAAATCCTGCTTAATTTGTACTTAAGTCCTTCGTGCCATACCTTATCAAAAGCTTGCGCTACGTCGAGGAAGACAGCTGAGCAAACTTTCTTTCCTTCTAGCGACCTCTCTATTATATCCGTTATTCTATGGACTTGGTCGATAGTTGAATGACTTTCTCGAAACCCAAACTGGTGTGATGGAATTAGAGCCTTAGCATCTATGAGAGGTTTCAACCTTTTCAGCAAAAGCTTCTCGTACAGCTTTGAAATTACGGGTAGCAATGAAATCGGTCTGTACGATGATACTGTATTTGGTTGTTTTCCAGGTTTAAGGATCATTATGACCTCAGCCACTTTCCATATCTTGGGAATATATCTTAATCTGAACGAGGCATTTATGAGATATGTCAGTTTTACTATGGCTTTTCTAGGAAGTTGTTTTAAGATTTCCCCAGTAATTAAGTCAAACCCAGGTGCTTTCCTGGGATTGATGTTTGATTTAATTTCGTCGGCCACTTCTTTTGGGGTGACTAGTTTAATTTCACCTTCTTCCTGTGTGGCATTTTCCCATTGCAGTGTGTTATCACCTTCATTTGGCTGGAATGTTTCCTCGAGATATTCAGCAAATTTATTATCCTTCTCTAAATTGCTTTTTGCCCAGCTTCCATCTGTATTTCTTAGTGGGGAATTTTGCATTATCGGTCGTTTTAATTTCTTAGTGGCTCTCCAGAGGGAATAATCAGTTGTGCTATCATTTGTCAATTCTCTTAGATAGTTACTAATTGATTCGTTTTTATTTTTTTTAATTTCTCTTTTAAGCTGTTGTGTAGCATTATTTAGTTTTGTTTTATCAGATGGAGCTCTAGAGCGTTGCCAGATCCTTCTGAGTTTTCTTTTTTCTTCGATTAGCTTTCTAATTTCTTTAGGGTAATTATTACCTTTAACTCTATGAATCAGTTCAGGTGAGTTATTCCAAGCGGCTTGTTGAACTTGTTTAACAAAACATTCCGTTTCTTCATCAAGTTCATATCTAGTTTTTAGTGAAACTTTGAGATTGATTGTTTCTTCTAAGTGAAGCTGAAAACTCCGCCAATCTGTTAGTCTATTAGTCAGTTTAGGAGGTGGCTGGCTTTGAATAACAGTATCGCTAACTGTGAGAAGGATGGGTGAATGATCGGAGTTCATGTCCCAAGCTTCTTCAATATGTAAATAATTAACAGAAATATTTCTAGTTATAAAAAAATCAATCAGGTCTGGAATTTTGTTGGAATCAGTAGGCCAATAAGTCGGTTTACCTGTTGAAAGTGTTTCACATTTTAATTGCTTAACTGCCTGCAAGAGTTCCTTCCCCTTTGTTGTAATTATCCTAGAACCCCAATGGGTGTGCTTGGCATTAAAATCACCACCAATTATAAATCTTTTGCCATGTCTATTCAAAAATTCTAGATATTGATCTTTTTTGAGGTTATGTTTTGGTGGAGAGTAGACAGCGGTAACGATAAGCTCAAAAGATTTTGTTTTAACACATACTGAAGTAGCTTGGAACATTTCTGTTTTGTAGCATATTTCTTGATGATGTCTAATTGTTTCTTTTATTATGATAGCACTACCACCTCTGGCTGTATTATCCGGATGTAAGGTATGGTATACTTTAAATCCTTTAAAATGAATGTAGGTTTCATTTGTAAAGTGTGTTTCAGAAATGAGACAAATGTCTATTTTTTCAATGTCTAGGACAGTCTGCAGTTCTTTTTGATGCTGCAGTAGTCCATTTGCATTCCATTCCATTATCCTCAGACTATCTGGCATTAAAATTCTTAGGAATAGCTCCTTTGGTGCTATATTCTAATCTAGTAATACGCTCATCCATTTTGGTCAGTGTTTCCAGTATTTGTTGGAGAGTGCTCTCAATGTTAGAGCTGTGTTTTGGGTTAGTACTTTCAATTTCTATATTACCTCTAGCAGCTTGGCTGTAGGTTTTTTTGTTTTCGTTGGTTTTGTATATCGGATTCTGCTGCTGCACCCTTTGTGGTTGTTTAGGTATTGTAGTTCTCTTATTTCGATTGTCTTTTAACTTCTGCATTTCTTTTGCTACCATGCATCCTCTGTAGTTTGCAGGATGACTTTCTCCACAGTGGACACATTTTGGTTGGGCATTTTTAGGTTTATCACAATCGATAGTCAGGTGCTTTCCGGTACATCTAACACATCGTGGTTGCTTTGCGCAATATTTTTGCGTATGACCAAAAGCTTGGCATTTTTTGCATTGAGGCACGAGTCTGGATTTTCTTAACGGCAAAATCTGAACTCTAACTTGTAATATATCAGAAATTCCGAATATTTTATCGATATTTTCATCGTGTCTGAATGATAACATGAACATATTAAGAGGTTGTTTAGTATTATACTTTAGCTTGGGTGTAGCTTCGATGAGCTTATAGCCACGTCTCCTCATTTCTTGGACAATATTATTAGGCTTTACAGAATGATGTAATCCAGTGGCCATTACTTTAATGGGCCTATTTTGCTTGTTTTCATAGGAATGCCATGAATATTTCTTATCATTTAATGCTGCGGTAAGCAGTTTAAAAAATCTTCCTCTTTTTGTACATTAATTTTTATAGTTTTGTCGTTGATGACTTTTATTTGAGAATTTTGGTAGCTAAGTACCATAGCATGAAGATCGTTAAAGTTGTTCTCCCCTTCTACTATAATCGGTGGGGGTTTCTCAATTATTTTAGGTTTTTCAGGACTTTTTGTGTTGTTATATTCTTCTCGTGGTGGTGTTAGGGAAGTGTCCATTTTCCTCTTTTTCCTGTTTTTCGCACGAATCCACTCTGTTTCCTGTGCAAGATCATCTTCGTCTGTATGATACTCAACCGTCTGTTTATCGATATTGTTAGACAGTTTTTTCTCGAGCAGTGTATATTTTTCATTTAATTCATCAAACATTTTTTGCATGTTAATTAGCTGGTTTTGTAGTTGACGAGTTGCTTCCAAGGCCTTGTTCTTCTCGGCCTCAGATAATTTCCAACTGCTAAATAGCATTTGTTCATTTTGTGAACGTTGATAGTTTTCTTGAAACAGCACATTATCCTGCGGTAATGATATCGCTTCATTTTGCGATTGGTATAAATCTGGTTGTGGAAACATTTTATTGTGTTTCTACTTGAATTTCCATTTTACACTGAGTCACGAGCACAGTTTTATATGGAATCTCTATTCAGAAATTTTAAATGATTTAACAAAAACAATTAGCAAATAAAAATTAACTACTTACTCAGACTATCGACAATCTGGTAATTTTTTTCATTTCATTGACTGATCACTTTATCACTAATTGGTATTTTATCGCTTTCGATAATGATGTGTCTTATCTATTTCAATTGTTTATTAATAAATTTATTTGCAGCACTGAAAAACTCTTTGTAAACACGGAGAGCCAACACGTCCGTTTTGTTTCGATGCTCGATACAGAATATCTGGTCGTATGTGATATTTTTTAAATAAATATATCTTAAAAATTTATTTTGAATTTTTTCCAGTGATCTACTGCAGTTTGATACTCACCAAACCAAATATGAGCTCCAAATTCTAATTTTGCCCTTACTAAAGTATAGTATAAAATTTTAAGAGTTGCTATATTTCTAAAATTAAAGGTTTGTCTAATTATAAACCCTAGTAATCGGTTTGCAGACTTCGTTATATTATTTATGTGGCCAGCGAAAGATAATACATTATTATAGGTGATGCCTAAATCTTTTACCTCTGTACAACGCAGTAAAGTTTCTTCATTAATTTTGTATTCAAATATAATAGGATCTTTTAAACGTGTTACGGTAAATATACAGCATTTTTTCACATTAAAGTATAACTTGTTGCAATAGCTCCATTCAAGTAAATTATTTAGATCTTTTGTAATAATACAGAGTATCTAACAGTTTGTATGCGTTTGTAGAGTTTTAAATCGTTAGCAAATAGAAGACATTCTGAATGTTTCAATACTGATGGTAAGTCATTAATAAAAAGTACAAATAAAAGAGGCCCCAGATTAGAACCTTGTGGCACTCCCGAATTAGCTTCAAATTTACCTGACGTATTCCCATTGTGTTTAACTATAAAAGATCTGTTTTGCAAATAATTTTTTATTAATTCGATAAAATTCTTTGATAAACCAAACTTAATTAATTTTGATAATAAAACGTCATGGTCAACCGTATCAAATGCTTTACGAAAGTCTGTATATACAGTATCTAATTGGGACTTTGATTCTAAAGATTCATATGCTCGATTCATGTAAATAAATTAGTTTGAACTAATAGATTTACTGGCTACAAAACCATGTTGCCGAGATACTAAAAATTTTTCGACATAATGATATAGACTAGAATAAATAATTTGTTCGAATAGTTTAGCTGGTGCACACATTATCGATATCGGTCTATAATTTTCTACATTCATTTTATTACCTGCTTTGAATATAGGAGTTACAATACCAGTTTTCCATACTACAGGATAGCTATTAGAGGAAACTATTAAATTAAATATATGAAGCAATGGTTTTTCTAACCATTCACCACAAGCTTTAAGAATATACGGCGGAATCCCATCAGTCCCAGCTGCTTTCTTAGGTTTTATCTTTTTTACTCCATTGTTGTACTCAGCTTCGGTTATGAATTTTATGTACAGTATAGTTAGCTATAGTTAGAGATAGTTGCTCGTATTATAGGGAATCACGACACTCAGCAATGAGGAAACGACTGAGGAGTAGTCGAATATGAAAACCTTTCAGTAGAATTATAGAAACAAAAAATGCATAGGTACGGTTCTAATGACCATAAATGGAAATATCGGAGGGTCGCTTCAATTGTTTTTATGAGGCTTTGAATATATTAACGTTTCATACAAAAAATGATTCTGAAATTGAGGTATGAAGTAGGGTTGATATTTATAATAAAAATAGATTTTTATATGTGACGAGTTTTATTGATTTACGAGGCAACCGTCAGTTAAGATATAGACCCTTTTTTGCGGTAAAAATACAGTTTTAAGCGAAGAACTATTGGTACAGGGCCGCTAAATAAGGGCCGTATTAGGAAAAAAATATGTTTTTGGCTATATGTAATAAGGTTGCAACAGATTGTTAATCGTTAAAATGAAGAAGATACTTACACTAATAATTATTTCTTCGCACAACGCAGGTCTTCGTTTTTTCCTCGAAGGATGATCATCTTTAAACAGTTCAAGTTCTTTCAGTCTCATGTCTAGGGTCGAAGGCCGTTTCACCTCATCATCCGCCGCCAAACTTCTGCGTATGATTTCATCGACGTTGAACTCTCTTTCGTAGGGCTTTTCGCCATCCGGACTCGGAGTTGCTTGCGGACTGTCGTCCTGTTGCAAAGCAGGAGGTTTTATCTGCGGCAGATGTTCCATTTGCCTGCGAACTTCTAGCAGCAACTTGGTGTCGTCCACCTCGTCGTCGCTGTCAGAATTTTCTGAGCTGGAATCCGAACTGACCGAACTTGTGTCTGAACTGGATTCCGAGTCTGAAGCTGAAAAGGAAATAAACCTGATGGTTTAGTTGCAAGTTTCATTGAACAGTAACACAAAAGACCTAATCAGTTTAAAATATTTAAAAATATAGGGGCTACACACAGACATCATTGTGGTCGCTCGAGCGATTAGTATAATATAGAGAGAATGTTAAGTAAATTGTACATGAAATCATTAGAATTTTCAAGCTTCCAAGGCTTCTAACAAGTGAGACTTTTTTAGAGGATTTCTTCGAAGCTTGACACATCAGCGATATGTTGACAATATGTTAAGCTTCAATAAACCTCATAAAACTCTCGGATGCCTGGCTTGAAACATCTGTAACAATTAGACCAGGGCGGATCTGTGAAAAAACGTCTATTTTTGGATGTGCGAGGTGGCATCCGGATTTTTGCAGATAAAGTTAGGTGACAACTTCAACAATAATAATTGACTTATGCTCCTTTTCAACTATGCCCGGAACATTAATAAAAAAATTAAAATATTTAAAAATTTTGAAAAACATCGATTTTTTTCTACTTTCTTTGCTTATAACTTTAAAACTTTTCATTTTGGACCAAAGTCGTAGGGAAAGAAAATAAAGATAATTGAATTTTGTATGATAAACGACTGGTTAAAAATGTCTTAAATTATTACCCTTTCTGCAAAATAGCAATAAATACAAAATAAGGGGGCAAAATAAGCCTGTTTTTATTCAATGTTTTTCATTAAATTAAATTTCATTAAAATCGACCTGATAGATTTTGCAGAATAATTTTGCAATCTATTTATTTTAAGTTCAAATGTTTTAAAAACTTTCTGAAGAAAAAGTAGACCATTTTGAAGTTTGCTAATTTTTTTACACATAAAGAGGTTCCCTCTATTTAATACACTTTACAGAATTAAAATCGGATTATTTAAGCGGCCTCAGCACTGTTTTAAAGTTATAAACAATTTTTTGGCTTATCAACAAATACAGTGAGGACGTTTGAGTTGGCATAAATTCATTTTCTCGAGAATAGGGGTCTCTGGAGATAAATCCCGAAACAGGTTGATTTTTATTTAAAAAATTCTAATTTTTTAGTAAATATATCATACTAGTGACGTTATCCATCTGGGCGTGATGACGTAATCGATGATTTTTTTAAATGAGAATAGGTGCCGTGTGATAGCTCAATCGAAAGGTTACTCAATTCTGTGTTCACTAATATAAACATTAACATAATTATTTATACAGGGTTTGAATTGAAAAAAAAAAATTGAATTAAATTAATTCCAATATTTAGATTACGTCATCACACCCAGATGGATGACGTCACTAGTATGATGTTTATGCCAAAAAATTATAATTTAAAAATAAAAATCGACCTGTTTCGGGATTTATCTCCAGAGATGCCTATCCTCGAGAAAATGAATTTATGCCAACTCAAACATCCTCACTGTATTTGTTTATAAGCCAAAAAATTGTTTATAACTTTAAAACAGTTTTGAGGCCGCTTAAATAATCCGATTTTAATTCTGTAAAGTGTATTAGATAGGTAGAGAACCTCTTTATATGTAAAAAAAATTAGCAAACTTCTAAACGGTCTACTTTTTCTTCAGAAAGTTTTTAAAAAATTTCAACTTTTTTAAAAAAAATTAGATTGCAAAATTATTCTGCAAAATCTATCAGGTCGATTTTAATGAAATTTAGTGAACTATTTAAGTATGTTATAAGAATTTTCTAAGCAAATTACGAAAGCTCTAAGTGCAACCAACGTGGTTGAAAAACATTGAATAAAACAATCTTTTTGCCCCTTATTTTCTATTTATTGCTATTTTGCAGAAAGGGTAATAATTTAAGACATTTTAAACCAGTCGTATATTATACAAAATTCAATTATATCTGTTTTCTTTCCCTACTACTTTGTTCCAAAATGAATCGTTTTAAAGTTATAAGCAATGAGAATAGAAAAAATCGATATTTTTCGAAATTTTTAAATATTTAAATTTTTTTAATAATGTTCCGGGCATATTTGAGAAGGAGCATAAGTCAATTATAATTACTGAAGTTGTCACCTAATTTTATCTACAAAAATCCGAATGCCACCTCTCACATCCACGTCAAAACAGATACGGCCGGGTCTAAATCTCTTTATATATTTTAATAACATCTAAAAACTCTCTATTGTTTCTGCCTTCAATTTTCCCTGCATTATAGAACGTTGAAGAATGAGTTTGTCTTTATCATATCTGGTAAATACTGCGTTAAGAGTACTGTCACATTGGACTACTGACATCATAAGCCATTCAATATAGTTTCTGTTCCATCGGTGCCTTTGATGTTTGTTCTAGATTTTAGACGTTTTTTCAGATCTTGTTATATTTTTTGGGCGCTTCACCCAGTTCTCTAGCACGTTTAACAATATTTTTCGGCGCGCTTGATAAGATTTTTAGAATTCTGATGTTTTTTTCGGCGTTTTTGACATTTTTTCGATGCTTGACATATGAACGAGACGTCAGCAACATGTTAAGAGTAAAAAAACGTGAAGAGCATAAAATATAACATTGTGCACGTGGTCATAACATCAGTAGATGTGTCTAACTACTTACTAATAATATATTTTAATTATTTTAGTAATATTTAAAAGTTCTCTATTGCCTTCTACCTCCAATTTTTCGTCTAGATACTGACGTCACAAGCCACATCTATATTTTTGACAAGTTTGATGTTTTTGCGCTTTTGTCCATTTTTCCACAGTTCTGATTTTGTTTTGGTATCTTTTGGCGTTTTTTGCGGTTTTTCAAGACTCTTGGCGTTTTGCGGCTCATTTAACATATTTTAGATCACTTTGATACTTTATATTTCGTCTATTTTAATAGACCTGAGGTTTCTCAAGGCATTTTTGGTTTCAGAAAATGTGAAAAATAAATAAAGCGCCAATAACTTCTAAATTCGGTGAGTTTTTTTAAAATCCATTACTGCATGTAAAACTCTTTAAATAAACTTTTACCTTTTGGATCTGCAAAACCTAGAAAAAGACAAAATGCTTTGAAATTACACCAAGAAAAAATAAAAGATATTAACAACTTACACTCCATAGCTTCTTCAGGTGGATCGAGGGGCGGGGGTTCCCATTGACTTTTCCTAATCTTGATGTGATAGTAGTACGGCCTGCCATACTTGTCTTTGGCACACTTCCACTTCCGGGGTAATTTCACCGGGGGAGGAATAGGTCCGGCGAATTTGACTTGAGATGGATCCTCTTCCATTGGCTGACCGATCGGTGGTAGCTAAAAAAAGCAAAATTAATATCAAGATCTAGTAACAGTAATGGTGTTACTACAATAATTGGATCGAAATCATAATATAAAAATAAAATTTCTATCGTATAAATTATGTTTTTGTCCGTCCGTCCGTCTGTCTGTGCGTCTTAAGGCTGTATGACACTATGCATTTTCTTGTATCATTTCTAATATCGTTTCTGATATTAGAAAGTTATATACATTTTGCAGAACTTAGACAATTAACTGTAGAACTGCAGAAATTAAAAGCCAAATAGAACAAGCCCGAGCTACCTTTGTAAAAACGAGAAACGTACTTTGCAGCCACGATCTTAGTATTGAGCTTCGCGTTCGAATGCCATTGATGTATCTTTCTAGTCCTACTGTATGAGTGGAGGAGTGGATTCTAAGTGAGGCTATGTTTAAACGCTTAGAAGTCTTTAAGATGTGGGTATACAGACGCTTACTTAAAATAAGCTGGCCTGGGCCAACAGTGTTATAAATGAGGAGGTTCTTAGACGGCTGAACCAAACAATACAACTGGTCAGTTCATATAATAGGGAGACAGGGAAAGATTCAAGGTAAACGTCGCCCTGGTAGAAGAACAACATCAAGGCTGAAAAATCTAAGGCAATGGTACTGAAAAATGTCTACATCCTTAATCAGGACCCCAATTTTTGACCCTCCGCTTCGTTATCGATCATTCGCTATCTGTATATGTAGAGTGTACAGATATAATTAGTACAGGATAATAAGGATTTTCTCGGGACACTCAAAGATTCAGGTAGCTGACTACTTTTTTAGTAATTGTAGACCTATAGGAAGAAAACCTAACTGTTTCCTGCCTAGAGTTCGCGTCCGTTTTTTAATTATTAACAATTTAGTGTAAAAATCGCGACTTTTTCGATTTTTTTCACTCCATTCAAAAGCTAAATAGATGACATAAAATTACAAAATTCAGTTTTTTAGAACATTGAAAAACCTTCAAAATGCCGATTTTAGAAATTTAAAATGTTAATTTTTTGCTACGCAAACTGCAAAATAAGTGAAAATCGTTATTTATTAATAACTTCTACTAAAACTACCTTAGAACTTTAGTGTTTCACTTAAAGTTGGGTATTGGCGTACTTAACAAACCTTCAAAATTTGAGACCGATCCATTAATTAGTTTAAGAGTATTCTATTTGTTTATCCCAAAGACCTTTATTTTGCAATAAGATAAGACAGAAAATAATGAAGATAGGGCAATTCTGAGTATGCCAAATGAAAGTAGAAGAGTGATAGTATCAAAATGTATGATAAAAAATAATTAACATAGGTAGTCAAAAATCCTAATGCCAAATTTTTGAAATTTTGTAGTTTATAAACATTTAGAATAACTTTGAAAATGTTGTCCATAGAAACAATCTTTTAATATATTCGAAAATATAGTATTTTAACACGAATTTACAAATAAAAAAAATTAGGGCACTCGTGGGAGTGCCGACAGAAGTGAAAACTTCTTATGAAGCAAGCCCCTTCGGGTACACACTCTATCCCTCCTCCAACCATTATAACTTCGGTCGAATTTATACGAAATTAAACCTGTAGTATATAAATTACTAATATCTGCCGTGTCGATAACGATCGCGAGTTCAATGCTTTTCCCATAATACATAAACGTACAGAATTTATTTCGGCGAAGCGATGACATTCATGAATTTAATGCTTTTTCCCCATCCAGAAAGTGCACAAAATCGCTACAGAAGTTTTCACTTCAAAAATACTTTAAACACTAATCACTTATAATGATTGTAGGGACCGTGTGGTCCTTTATGCGCAAGCTCCTTCGGGTACACACTGTATCCCTCCTCCAACCATTATAACTTCGTTCGAACTTATACATACGCAATTCAACCTACAGTATATAAATTACTAATATCTCGCCGTAGCGATGACGGTTGCGAATTCAATACCTTTTCTCAATCCAAAAAGAAGTTCTATACCTATATTATACACGCGTTGCGTGCGTCCTATACTATTTATATATACATACACCTAATATGTAGGTACCACAAACGCGAAAATTTCAAACCAATAAGCCTGTTGCCACATCCGTACAGAATGCTTACCAAAGTAATTACTAACAAGCTATCAAATAAATTCGATAGTTACCAGCCTGTTGACATAGTATCATAGAACACCTATAGACAATAACGACACTTATCAAAAAGTGCAACAAATACAATGAACCTCTTCATTTGGCATTTGTGGATTACAATAAGGCATTCGATTCTATAGAACTCTGGGCCGTATTCGAAGGAATGAATAACGCAAGGATTGATTCTAGATATAGAATACTCCTCAAATACATATGTATACGACAATGCAACTATGCAAATAAATGTATCAGAAGGTCTAACAACAAGCAATATAAGAACGAAGAGAGAAGTTAGACAGAGGACAAAAACAAATAAAACAAAAGTGATGACAAATCAATATATCACAATCGACTTAGATGGAAGTGATATAGAAAGTGTCGAAAAGTATATATACCTAGGTCACACGATCAAACTAGGCAAACAGAATCAAACGGCAGAAATATCTAGAAGAATCCGAATGACTTAGGCAGCAGTAGCAAGACTCAGTGATGTGTTGAAGAACAAAAAGATATCAATAAATCTAAAGAAAAGCATATTCAACAGTTGTATTCTACCAATTATGACCTACAGAATGGAGACGATGACACTTACAGAGGTATCAGCCAATATATTGAGAACGACACAGATGGCGATCAAACGAGCTATGTTAGGGATATCTCTGAGGGAACATATACAAAATGAGGACGTGCGAAGTAGGAGGAAAGTGGAATATGTAATTGGAAGAATTGAAATGCAAATGAAACGAACCTGAGTAGGACACGTGGCACGACAAAACATCGAAACGTGGACGAGAAACACTGTACATTGGAAACCACGCGAGCACAGTCGTAGTAGATGAAGACCACAAAAACGATGGCTAGACGACATCAAAGCAAAAATGGAGAGAAACTGGCACCAAATAGCACAAAACAGAGAAGAATGGAGAATTCATGGGGAGGCCTTTGTCCAAGAGTGGATGCAAACAGGCTGAAGAAGATAATATATATACATACAAAATTTATTTCGACTAAACGATGACGGTCGCGAAATCAATTCTTTATCCCCATCCAAAAATAGGTGTTATACCAATATTATATACGCTTTGCGTGCCTTCTACACTATTTATATGTACATACACAAAATAATATACATATACGTACAAAATTTATTTCGCCGAAGCGATAACGGTCGCAATGACGGTCGCGAATTCAATGTTTTTTCCCATCTATAAAGTGCACAATGTCCTTAAAGAAGTTTTCACTTCAACAATATTACTATTACTATACGTACATTATAATAATATACGTTCAAAATTTATTTCGTCGAAACGATGACAGTCGCGAAATCAATCCTTTCTCCCCATCCTAAAATAGATTTTACATTTATTTTAAATTTAATTACTTCTACACGTTTTATATATACATACACATAATAAATATACGTACAAAATTTATTTTGCCCAAGAGATGACGGTCGTGATGACGGTCGTCAAATAAATTCTTTTTCCCCATCCAAAAAGAGGTTTTACATTTATTTTAAATTTAAATATTTCTATACAATTTATATATACATACACATAACATACATACGTACAAAATTTATTTCGCCGAAGAAATGACGGTCGCGATGACGGTCGCCAAATAAATCCTTTTTCCTCATCTTAAAATAGGTTTTACATTTATTTTAAATTTAAATACATACACATAATGTATATACCTACAAAATTTATTTAGCCGAAGAGATGACGGTCGCGATGACGGTCGCGAAATAAATCTTTTTTCCCCATCTTAAAATATGTTTTACATTTACATATTTTAAATTTAAATACCTCTACCCAATTTATATATACATACACATAATATATAGCATAAGCGATGACGGTCGCAATGACGCTCGCGATGACGGTCGCGATGACGGTCGCGAATTCAGTGCTTTTTCCCCTATCCAAAAAGTGCACAACGTCCCTAAAGAAGTTTTCATTTCAAAAAAAGTTGCCTGGTTTCATTTGGGACAAAGTTAGCAATATGTTTTTTTAATTCACAGCTAATTTGTTTATAATAATTAAGGAACCTCATTAACGCCATTTTAAAGAATGGTATTTGTGTATTTTCTTAAAAAAATTTGCACAAACATTGTACCTTCACAGCACCCTCTACGATTTTTCAAAAATGTAGTTCAAACGATTACTAGGGGGAACCTACAAATCCACCGAGTTAAAATACCGAAAAAGCTATTCAAACGAATATAATTTTCTGTATCTCCGGATCAACTCAATGGATTCTGATCTTTCTTTTTTTAATTTGTATGTAATTTTACGTGCATTACAAATATGCAATTTGTTTATAAATTTCATAATTAATAAACAGTCTAATTTGTTTAAACAATTCTTGAAAAAATATTTTTTTACAAAAATATATTTTTTTAATCATAGTATCATTAATGATCATAGAAAAAGTTAAAGTACACTTTAATAAATAAATGATTTTTATTAGATAATTATTTATTGAAGATAATTTATTTATTAAAATATACCTTAACTTTTTTTTAAATAATAACGATAGTATCATTAAAATCATGGATTTTTGGGAAAAATTTTTTGTTTTAATTTTTTAAACGAATTAGACGGTTTATTAATTAATAAATGTCTAGACAAATTGCATATTTGTAATGTACAGAAAAATTACATACCAGTTAAAACAAGAACGATCAAAATATATTCAGTAGATCCTGAGATATAGAAAATGATAGTTGTTTTAAGTTGCCTTTTTTCGTTTTTGAACTTGTGCATTTGTCGGCTCCCAGCTCCCCCTTCACTTACCACGACTAGTCGCCAGTTGAACTACATTTTTAAAAATTCGTGTAATATACCAGCTTTTCTAATATGTAAAATGATTTTCTCTACGGACAATATTTTTAAAGTTATTCTAAATGTTTATAAACTACAAAATTTCACAAATCTGGCATTAGGATTTTTGACTATATTAGATAATTTTTTTATCTTTTTTTAGTACATTTTGATAGCATCAGTTTTCTACTTTCATTTGGCATACGCAGAATTGCCCTATTCTCCTTTTCATGACCATTTTTCAGTGCGTCACAAATTATACAAAAAAAGGTAAGTCCGTGATAAGACACATTTATGACATTTATTCTAACATGACATTTTAGTTAAATCTGACAGTTGTCACATTTGATTTTCAATTTGGAATAAAAACAAATCAATTGTGTCTATTGCATTTATAAAATGGTATTTTCTTTGATTTGTATAGTCTTATAAATTGTACAGATCATATTGATAATATTATTATTTTATTTAATAAATAATTCTTTTTTTTGATTATGACGCCATCTATCGAGAACTAGAATAATTACCAAAGTAATCACCGACGTGCCTTTTTTTCTGTCACATACAATTTAATGCGTTAGAGAGAAATCGAAAAACTGTTACGCACTGAAAAATGGTCATGAAAAGGACTATATCTTCATTATTTTCTGTCTTATGTTATTGCAAAATAAAGGTCTCTGGGATAAACAATTTAAATAACTCTTGAACTAATTAATGGATCGGTCTTAAATTTTGAGGGTTTGTTAAGTACCCCAATACCCAACTTTGGGAGAAACACTAACGTTCTAAGGTAGTTTTAGTAAAAGTTATTAACAAATAACGATTTTCACTTATTTTGCAGTTTGCATAGCAACAAATTAAATTTTTAACTTTCAAAAATCGGCATTTTGAAGGTTTTTTAATGTTATACAAAATTAAATTTTGTAATTTTATGTCAACTATTTAGGTTTTGAATGAGGTGCAAAAAATCAAAAAAATCGCGATTTTTGCACTAAATTGTTAATAATTAAAAAACGGACGCGAATTCTAGGCAGCAAACAGGTAGGTTTTCTTTCTATAGGTCTACAATAACTAAAAAAGTAGTCAGCTACCTGGATCTTTGAGTGTCCCGAACATGGTCTATTTCTAGTTTATTACCCTGGACTAAAGAGCGAATGATCGATAACGATTTAGCGAAGGGCTAAAAATCGGTGTCCAGAGCGCCAGTCAATATAAAGTCAGGATAGCGAAAGAAGAACATACTTGATATTTACTTACTTGAGGCAGCGGCGGCATGGTCGTCGTTGGTAAAGGTGGCATACCTCCGGGCAATGGCGGTAACTGTGCTGGCAACCCAGTTTGCGGTAGTGGTATATGACTTTGAATTTGATTCAGCGGCATTGTTTGTTGCAGAGGTAAATGACTTGGCAGTGTATTCGGCGGCAACTGATGTGGAGGCAACTGCAGAGGAATCTGCTGTAATGGCGGTGGATTGTTTCCCATGTTGACGGGATTTCCTTGCGGAGACGGGTATGGAGGATACGTAGGTAATGTTTTTCCGTATGGGTGAACCGACGGCGGTGGGACGTGCATTGCTGGCATCTGCGGCGGAGGTGGTTGTGGTGGATATATCCGAAGATTTGTCGGTATTGGACAGTTTTGCCACTGACCTAAAATTTATTCAAAGTGTTTATCTTAATTATGAGTGAACACATTTGACGTATGTTATCTAATTATCTAATAGGTCTGGATCCCGCGTATGAAAAAAAAGTTGATTAATAGCAAGCTGAAAATTTTTTAATAGCTTAACGGTGTCTAGTCGGACAAACTTTGATGTATGTATGGGAACCCTGGAACAGGGGAAGTTTTAATTGTGGAACAGGTTAAAAATTTGGAACGTCAGACTACGAAAACGTCCCATGTATTTTGTCGGACAGAACTTCCAATTAATTTGTTACCCTTTCATTAAACTGTCCTTCAAAAATCAGACTGCTATTTATCACCAACTGGGCATTTTAATGAGTGGAACACGTAGAACATGTCAAATGACAGGAATTATGACAGGTGATAAATAGCAGTCTGATTTTTGCATGAGAGTTTAATGAAAGGGTAACAAATCAATTGGAAGTTCTGTCCGACAAAATACATGGGACCTTTTCGTGGTCTGACATTCCAGATTTTTAAATTGTTTCACAATTAAAACTTCCCCTGTTCCAGTGTTCCCATACATCAAAGGTTGTCCGACTAGGCACCCTTAAGCTATTAACAAATTTTCAGCTTGCTATTAATCAACTTTTTTTTCATACGCGGGATCCAGACCTATAACTAGTATTAGCTGAAGGTTACAAATTTGAGAGAATTTTGAGAGTCTTTATAATATGTAGCGTTGTTGTTGAAGTCAAATTTTTCTTCACGATCGAGCTCATCCTCATTGTTCCATAATGGTACACCAATTTTTAGATGAGACATTTGAAGATAGGTTGATAGCCAACAATGGTCGTTTCCGGTAGCCCACCCGACCACCAGATATAACACCCCTAGATTTTCTTTATATGGGACTGCATAATATATGAAGTATATTTCCATCCATAAAATGAAGGTTAAAAATTTGAGAGAATTTTGAGAGTCTTTATATGTAGCGTTGTTGTTAAAGTCAAATTTTTCTTCACGATCGAGCTCATCCTCATTGTTCCAAAATGGTAAACCAATTTTTAGGTGAGACATTTGAAGATAGGTTGATAGCCAACAACAAGCCAATAGTCGTTTCCAGTGGCCCACCCGACCACCAGACATAACACCTCTTGATTTTCTTTATATGGGACTGCATAATATATGAAGTATATTTCCATCCTCTTACAACAATGTCTGTCAAAATAAGTTCCTCATAACTTGTAATACGAATAAAAATGAATACATAAAAACTTACCAATCTGTGGATTCCATATCAATTGATACCCTCTGTTGGGATCGAACGGTGCGGTGAATCTGGGATCAGCTCCTATCATCATACAGTTCATTTCATGTTCCCTCCACATTTCTCTTTGTTTCAGTTTCCGCTCTTCTTCTTTTATCTCATGTTGTAACGCAAACAGCTTTCTTCGCTCCGACTTACTTAATTTTAGATATTCTGCGCTTGGCTTATCGCCAGGTTTTGGTGGTTTCTTGTGCAAATCTCTTTCGAATTTATTTTTTGAAAGTCCCCGATATCTTGTAAAAAAATAAAGTAAATTGTAATGAAAAAATAGAAAAAAATATCTTTTTGATGTTAATATACAGTATTATTATCAGTGTTAATATTAGGTTTGTTCTAGCATCAGTTTCAAACGGTTTGCAACCATCAGCGAATAGTTGACCAGCGCGAGCAGAGGGGATAACACTGGTGACTGTATAATGTTTTCTCACTGACCAACTGTTTGCTGACGGTTTTTGACTAGTTTGACTGTTTGCTAGAACAAACCAAATAAGTATCGGTATTAGAAATACATTATCCAGATACTTTTAGTGTAACACTTAAGGGGGGCTATGGTTTGATATCAATATTTCAAGCCCATGTTTGTGAATTTATGGCAAAATGATTTTATTTTTAAATTAAATAAACATATTCGGTGAAATTCACAGAATATTCAAAAAAAACTTATTTTTTTCCCTTTCGAATTTTTTTTGAATAATGAATGAATTAATTGATATTGAAAAATAAGCCAACGGTGGCAAATTTTTACTGACACCTTCAAAAATGGATTTTACGGTGGACATCAGAACTCACAAACAATGTGAAACAAAAAATCCAAAATATTAGCTTATAAGTTTCTCGCGGTAACGCTGTCGAGATTTTCTAGATTTAACGATTATTAACTTTTTGGTATCACTGAGAAGTCAAAATAACGAAATATTTTATAAAAATGGGGTGAAAATCAACATATTTATTATTGTTAAACAAAAAAGAAGCTTAAAACAAAAAATATCTCGACAGAGTTACCTCTCGAAATGTCTAAAGATCTATAAAAAAATTTCAGATGGATCGTTAGAGTGGTTTTTCAGTTGCCATGTCCAGCGTCTTTGAAAAAAGCAGTTTTGTGAAAATGCGTTTAGACCAGGAAGGATCTGTTTTTAGGTGGATGTGAGAGGTGGCATTCGGATTTTTGCGGATTAAGTTAAGTGATAACTTCGTTAATAATAATTGACTTATGCTCCTTCTCAAATATGCCCGGAACATTAATAAAAAAACAAAATATTTAAAAATTTCAAAAAATTTTGTTTTTTTTTCTACTTTCTTTGCTTATAACTTTAAAACGGTTCATTTTGGAACAAAGTCGTACAGGAATAAAACAAAGATAATTAAATTTTCTATCAGATACGATTGGTTAAAAATGTCTTAATTTAACACCCTTGCTGCAAAATAGCAATAAATATAAAATAAGGGGGCAAAACAAGCCTGTCATTATTCAATGTTTTTCCATCACTTAGGTTACACTTGGAACCTTGCTAATTCGCTTAGAAAATTTTTGTAATGTGCTAAAACCGTCCACCAAATTTCATTAAAATTGACTTACTAGATTTTGCATGATAATTTTGCAATCTAAACTTTTTTTTAAAAATTAAAATTTTAAAAAATCTTGCACAACAAAAACTAGAACATACAAAGATTTGTCAATTTTTTACATATAAAGAAGCACGCCACCTATCTAATGCACTTTACAGAATTGAAATCGGATTATTTAAGCAGCCTCAGCAATGTTTTAAAGTTATAAACAATTTTTTGGCTTATAAATAAATTAGTGTTGTGTCCAGGAGGGGGTGCTACGGGCTCCTTTATTTAGATGGACTTACCCAAGTTTTTTTTATGTATTTTGACCCGTAGTAGAACACGAATTTTTTGGGTAACAGTTAATCCGGATGTCGATAAGATTGTTATAAACAAAGAACTTGAGGAATTATATATCATCGATTTTTCGCAAAATAAAACATTTTTTTGTATTTCTTGGGTACCTAATTCTAAGCAAAAAATGTTCTTACAAGTTTTTTCGTAGGATGCATAGTTTTCGAGATAAACGCGGTGGAACATTCAAAAAATCGAAAAATTGCAATTTTTGAACGAGAATAACTTTTGATTAAAAAATAAAATAGCAGTTCTGCTGACAGCATTTGAAAGTTAGGGTCAAATTATACCGGTTTTAATTGTTTGCATTGCTAAAAATTAATTTTTTTATTATTAAACAAAGCTATTTGTTTATAAGTCAAAAAATTGTTTATAATTTTAAAACATTGCCGAGGCCCCTTAAATAATCCGATTTTAATTCTGTAAAGTGTATTAGATAGGTAGAGCACCTCTTTATATGTAAAAAAATTAGCCAACTTCTAAATGGTCTACTTTTTGTTCAGAAAGATTTTAAAAAATTTGAACTTTTTTAAAAACATTTACATTGCAAATTTATTATGCAAAATCTATTAGGTCGATTTTAATGAAAATTGGTAGACCATTTAAGTAAGTTATAAGAATTTTCTAAGCGAATTACTAAGGTTCTTAGTGCCACCAAAGTGGTTAAGAAACATTGAATAACAACAGACGTATTTTGTCCCCTTTTTTTGTATTTATTGCTATATTGCAGAAAAGGTAATACCTTAAGACATTCTTGACCAGTCGTATATCATACAAAATTCAATTATCTTTATTTTATTTCTCTACGACTTTGTTCCAAAACGAACCGTTTTAAAGTTATAAGCAAAGAAAGCAGAAAAAAATCGATGTTTTTCGAAATTTTTAAATATTTTAATTTTTATATTAATGTTCCGGGCATATTTGAGAAGGAGCATAAGTCAATTATTATTACTGAAGGTGTCACCTAACTTTATCTGTAAAAATCCGAATGCCACCTCTCACATCAAAAAATACCGAAATATGTTTTTGAATCGCGGAGTAATTTACAGAAGAGTAGGTGAACAGCTGTTGAACGTTTCTCACTACGCTCAAGCGCGCTAGCGCAAAGGTGCTGCAAAGCGATCCGAAGGTAGGGATATTCAACATCTTTATTTCCGGTAATTTTTCACCGATCAATTTGACATTTTCAGGGAGTATTTATGAAGTTATGTACTTTATACTTTTTTTAGGTACTTTTTACCAAAAAAAAGTAGCTAACAAACAAAAAGAGGAAGCTTCTAGAATCAAGGGATAATAAGCTAATATTTCGATCTTCCCCTAATCAACTTAGAGGTTCTTCAGAGGTTTTCTACCGAAACAAGATACGAGAATATATAACACCCTTATGTATTATTATGGCATAAAAACTGCCTTTATGAAAGATATACCATGGTTTGGAATACTTGAAATAGAAAATAGTCAAAAACATGATTCAGACTTTCGAGAGACGTTTAAATTATTAGTAGGGACTGGTCCATAAAGTATCAGTTGATAAACGTCAGTAATGCCTGGTTCACATTATTCTAGTTTAGTAATCCAGCGAGTTATCCAGTACAGTGTTTATATGACAAAATTAAAGATGAAAAACTTGTTAAAACACCCCAAACAATAACAAAATCTAACAATAAAACACTGAAAACGTTCGTTTCCTATACTTCCACAAAATTTATTACCACTATGTGACTACACCACTCTGTAGTTGTTTTCTCTTTCGGCTCTTATTGTTCTTAATATATTTGCTTAAGTTGTTGTTAGTTCTGAAAGCTGGTGTTATTCATTTCTTTTTTATGTATCTGGCTATTTTTGTTGTTATCTTGCCAGTATATGTGATAGAGCAGAAGGTACTGGAATCTTTCTGTGGTGGTGGATAAACTAATTTCAGGGCTTTCTTATGGAGTTTTTGGTTTAAAATTTTGTTAATTGTTTGTTCGTTATAGCCATTGTTTACTGCTACTTGTTTAATGATGTTCAGTTCTATCTCGAAGTTATTTTTTGACATGGGAATTTCTGTCAGTCTATGTATCATGCTATGGTAGGCTGCTAATTTGTGTTGTGTAGGATGGGATGATGAATTGTGTATAGTTGTATCAGTATGGGTAGGTCTATGATATACAGAGAACTCATGTTTGTTGTGTAGTCTGGTAATTGTTACATCTAGAAAGTTTATGAACTTATTCTGTTCTGTTTCTATTGTAAACTCAATATTACTATTAAGTGAATTAATGTATGATAGGAATTGGTCAAGTTGCCTGTTAGTTCCTGTAAAGCATACTAGCATATCATCCACGTGTCTCCACCAATATAAGAACTGTTTAAATATGGGATGTTTAGAAATTGTTGTTTCAAGCTGGTTCATGAATATATCTGATAGCAATGGGCTTAGAGGATTACCCATAATAAGTCCTGCACTGTTGTTTGTGTATATTTGATTATTGAATTCAAAATAGTCTTGATTTATGCAAATTTCAAGAAGTTGTAAAATTTCAAATGCAATGATCGGATTTGTACTATTATGGTTTAAAAGATTCTTAACTAAAACAAAAGTTTCTGTTGGAGGAACACTAGGAAAAAGATTTTTACGTCAAATGAAATTAGTCTGGAGTTGTTGGACAATTGAAAATGTTGTATTTTATCAACTAGTTCTAGTGTATTTTTTACGGTGAATTTAGGAGAAAATTTAGTGTATAATATCTGACAGTTTTTTTGAAAATTTATATGACGGAGCCGTATAAAAAGAAACTACAGGCCTTACTGCGTGGTCAGGTTAATGTAGTTTAATAGAGGAGTATGATTTAATCCATCAATTATAATAACAAAATCAATAATTAATAAATAGTCACATACCTATCGGCTTTCCTGTCCTTATCTTCGTCACCACCATAAGTGTTATGGCTGGTCTGCATATTATATTTCTTATTAGCTTCCCTTTCGTGCTCTTTCATTTGCTCTATACGCTCTTTCTTCGGTATCCTAAAAACTTCTTTCAGATTCTTCCACTCCTCCAAGAGTTTGCTGGCTAAGAATTTGATTTCTTCCTCTTGATCTTGGATGGTCTTGTCCGAAACCAATTCATCTTTCACTGGCACTTTGATTTCTTGTTTACCGTTAGAGTCCGTTTCTGTTTTTGGTGAGTTGCTTTCGGAATCGAGCGGCGAAGTTAAAGACTTACTGGTGGCCCATTTTTCTACAGTAGAAATAACTTTGCTATCTTGAAGCATCGATTTATTAGGAATGGGCAGTACTGCTAGTGTTTGAAGCATTTCCAATCTGGAAAAACACCAAAAAGATTGTTATAAGCTAGTGTAACGATGTCAATCAAGTCAAACATACCTCAATGATTCAAATTGTTTGTTTGTTAATACCAACTGCTGAGCATCGATCATGTATCCATGCATTAAACGAAGACCGTGATAATCCAAGAACAACCTCCTACAAGGTAGCTCTCCTCTTCGCAAAACACGTAAGAGTTTCGCTCTCTGTTGAGGTTCTTTAGATCGCACCATCAATCTGCTCAATTTGAGAGTATGAGCTTGATTTTTCAATCCAGTGGTAACCAACATCTCTATTTCTTCATTTAAGTGCTAAAAAACAAATATATAATAATAATGATTGGGTTGCATGTGTGTGTCCTTAGTATTGTAGTAAAGAAAAGAGAGACGTTCTCACAAACAATTTATTTTACAACTGACGACCGGTTTCGCTGTCTACACTTTGCACAGCATCTTCAGGTCCCGGCTAAAGTAAAATTAAATGCTACAAACAACAAAAAACCAGAGTTAGTTAAGTGGTCTGGTTTAAATCAAAAGTTAATGATAAAGCCAATATCAAAGTACAAATATTTATGCATACATATAAATACCCACATGTACGTACGTATGGTGTGTAACCCTCACACTCACATACATGCACGCATTCATATGCAGTGATAACAAAAGTATGTCAAGTATAAGATATATACTTACTTTCCGATATAAGGGAAGAATATAGTAGTATTCAATATCATACTTTTTCTCTGCACTTTGCTGAAGGGAGGTTTGGTAGAGGGATAGATTTGAATGTATTATATTAACAAAACGTTGGCAGGATCTTGAGGGGATTAGTAAGAAAACACGACATTAAACCGAGAAACGAAAAATTGTTAGTTATATATAAAGTGATGTTATTTTTAATTAATTGTGTAGATTTTATTTATATAGGATTATTAGATGTTGTTCAGGATATTCAAAAACTTATAGATGTCAAATTGGGTGTGCAATTTTTTAGACAACATTGGTCGGATATGCTATAGTTGTGATCTGATTGTGAAAATTTGTTTGATTTGTTTGAAACAATTGAAATTGAAAAATTGAACAATAGTAATTTGCTAAAATTTTTTATATTAAAAGTGTCAATCAATAAAATTATTAATAGCTAATTCAGAATTAAAGTCAAGTGTATAGGTAATGCAGTAGGTGATATTAAATTTATTGTAATATAAAGTTATAATTATCTGTAGAGCAATGAAACTTTATGGAATATAACTAAAAAAGTTGAAAAAGTAATATATGAAAAAATAATAAATGAAAAAATCTTTCATTTCTGTTAATATCTGTTGAATTTAATAAATTGAGTAGGTTAAAATTATTTTAAAAATTTTTGAAAACATTACCTGGTTGAGTTGAATTAAAAGGTTTCTTTGTAACGATAATTTATCATTACAAAGTCTAAATTAGTTATTAATGACTTTATTGATTGACACTTTTAATATACAAAAAATTAGCAAATTACTATTGTTCAATTTTTCAATTTCAATTTTTTCAAACAAATCAAACAAATTTTCACAATTAGATCACAACTATAGCATATCTGACCAATCTTGTCTAAAAAATTGCACACCCAATTTTACACCTATAAGTTCTTGAACATCCTGAACAACATCTAATAATCCTATATGTATAAATAAAATCTACACAATTAATTAAAAATAACATCACTTTATATATATGTAACTAACAATTTTTCGTTTCTCGGTTTAATGTCGTGTTTTCTTACTAATCCCCTCAAGATCCTGCCAATGTTTTGTTAATATATTACATTCAAATATATCCCTCTACCAAACCTCCTTTTAGCAAAGTGCAGAGAAATAGTATGATATTGAATACTACTATATTCTTCTCTTATACCGGAAAGTAAATATATATCTTATACTTGACATACTTTTGTTATCACTGCATATGAATGCGTGCATGTATGTGAGTGTGAGGGTTACACACCATACGTACGTACATGTGGGTATTTATATGTATGCATAAATATTTGTACTTTGATATTGGCTTTATCATTAACTTTTGATTTAAACCAGACCACTTAACTAACTCTGGTTTTTTGTTGTTTGTAGCATTTAATTTTACTTTAACCGGGACCTGAAGATGCTGTGCAAAGTGTAGACAGCGAAACCAGTCCTCAGTTGTAAAATAAATTGTTTGTGAGAACGTCTCTCTTTTCTGTACTACAAATATATAATATTTAGACATAAGAGTTTCCAAATTTTACTTACATCTACTTCTTCGAACATTTCAATTCTCGGTTTCTTCTTCTGGAGTTTTTTCTTGGCAGGTTTTGGCTTGATCTCTGTAACAATTTGAGGAGTTTCTTGTATACTGGCGGCTTCATTATCTTTCGGAATTTCCGGAACACCTTCCACTTTTTCTTCGTCTTTAACTTCTGCTGGAACTATAAAGCCAATAAATAGAACAATATAAATCTTATATATGGAGTAAGTCTTAAAAAAGCAGTTGGGATTGAGTGAGTTTCCTTTAATCGGTATAATTATTACTAATCAATTTATTTATAACAATTAGTCCAAGAAATGAGAACTATATCAGACGAAGAATACAGCTGTTAGAAGTTGAGGAAATGAGAGATATAGGAAAACCGAGCAGAAGATGGATAGGTCAAGAAGAAAAAGGCTTAAATAATGTGACATAATTATGTCACCCGACTGTTTTCAGCTCCCGGACTAACAGACGCCGAAGATGTTTACCAAGTAACCTTTTTTATACAATGATTTATGAGGGACCCTAATTTATCGAAAGATCTCGATCGAGTTGTTTACATACCTTTTTCTAATAATTGTTCTTTTGTTATTGTACTAGTTAATTCGATTTTACGTGCTTTAAGTTGTTATGTAAATACTCGTTTATTCTGGATAATTCTTTTGTATTCGAGATTCAGTGGCGACGCGTGACTTTTTCTAAAGTGTTACCAAAACAGATGTAAAAAAATCTTATTTAAAAAAATATTTTGAACCTCCAAATATAAGTATTTGTTTTCAATCCTGTGGGATAAAATTAAACAGATCACTATTCCCAAATTATATGTATGTAATTATGTATATGTAACAGGTATAACAATAAATAATAAACAAACTAAACATATTATTCTACCATAAAATTAACATAAAAAGAAGTAGGAAAAAGAATAGATTTTGAAAACTATTGTTTATATTTTAATTCTTCCATTTTCAATAATATCATTTTTTTTTCTTCAAAATAACTTTTCAAGTAGTTGATCAATTACGCAATATGTAGCAACAATCTTCCATGTTTAAATGCACGCACACTGTAATCTGTAATAGGTACTAAACTAATGTTACCAATCCTCAAAATGGTGACAATACTGATATACACAGCGTGCCCGCCGTCGCTCTAACAGAGCCGTCGCTCCTTCAAAATTTTCAGAAACGAGCTAGTCCCGAGCGATAGCGAGGTTTCTCCTGCGTTACCACTGCCAGTATTGGTAACAGCATATAACAAAGTGCAATGGATTCACATATATCTCGCCAATATTTTCGTGCGTCTAGTTGGCTATTTACTGAATTAGGTACTATTAACAAATATTTCTGTTGGTAAAAAATATAAATGGAATTATTTCACAACAGTCATAAAATATTTATTGCAAGATTTTTAACTGTTACCAATGGTAACAGTGGTTACCAATGGTAACAATGGTTACATGGACGCTTCGCCAGTGTCGAGATTATTAAGCATTGTATAAATAAGAGGGATTTTGAAATTAGCAGTTAGTTGTGAATTTGAATACCTCGGTGTACTTGGACATGTATCGGGTGCGGTATATTTTTGAGTTTGTAATTATGTAGATAAAGTATTAGATTTAGTGTAATAAATAAATTGGATATCGTAGTTTGTAAAATAAAAGATATAAATTCAGTGTTTTTCCTTTGTTTAGAAGTAAATTATTAAAAATAAATAAAGTCAACTAAAACTAAACATTAGTGCCTAAAAGATCATAGAAAAGAAAGTTTTGTAACTATAAGATACGCTGCTACATATTCTCCACATTGCTGTATGGTATGAAGAGCTGGACCATTACAGTGATACTAATGAAAAAATTGAAACCTTTGAGATGTGAATCTACTGAGGAATATTGTGGATAAGGTGAGTTGATCACATAATAAATGAAATAGTTTTACACTGAATGAAAAAGAGCACAGATATACCAAAAACAATAAAAATTTTACAATATTTCGGCCATTTAATGAAACATCCAGAGATGTATAACTTTCTACACCTTATAATACATGGCAAGATCGCCGGAAAGGGAGGACCAGGCCGAGGAAGAACATCTTGGCTTCGAAATCTGTCGAGTGGTATCAAGAGACATCTGCTAATCTATTTCGAGCTGCCGCAAACAAAGTTATTACAGTCGAACCCGCTTATTGGAATAGCCTTCGTGCCAAGCAAAAATATTCTTATAACCGGGATATTCTAATAACCGATCATTGGTGGCTAGCTGTAATAAGTGTACCGAATATACGTACTAATAGTACATACTATGTTAATATGTAATGTATATGGTTATAATAATATGGTCTTTTTAGGTCAATAATACAATAGCGTAATGTATTTATTAAAAACCCAAATTACATTATATTATGTGGATGCATACAGTAATTAATATGAAATGTATGCAATATATAGATTATGTAAATATTTTCGTTATTAAAATACATAATATACTTAATAAGAAAATTACTTATTTAGTCTTGATAATAATCGGTAATTGTAGCTTGTTTTTTTGTTACATAAAATACTAGTCACTTACTTTTGTTGCTCTGAATTATAAAAATTAGAAAAATTTACAATGGTTTGGCCATCCCGAAAACGTTTTATAACTTTACAAGCGATTAGGATGGGTGAAGTGTTTTTTAAAAATTTTATAACAGGCAACTGGGTGGCAATATGTATAGTTTGTAGACAAAGAAAATTATTTTACGACTGAATTTGTCGGTAAACGATTGAATTGGCACTCATAACAACGCAATAAAATATTTATTACCTATCTGACAAACCCAAATAATATAAATAAAACAGCACTACAGACCTTCGAAGCCCTTGGCGGGAAACCATAACACAAGACATAATTTAAATTTTTAAGAAATTCGAAATTGTAGGTAAAAATTTATTCGTTGATCTGAAAAATATTCGAATAAGCGGTATTGTTTTATTAATACGTATTCGGATAAATTTATTAAGGACTAAATGGAAACGTCTCGGGACCTCGAATTTATGTTCCACAAACCGGGATATTCCTATAACCGGTACTCTAATAGGCGGCTTCGACTGTACTGCCAATTTGATATTGCCAAATTGAGAAATGGTACTAAACGAAGAAGAATAAAGTCATTGTGTAGTTTTACCAACGTAAAAAGTTTTAATTTGTATTATTTAGTAAGTCTTTTGTCATTACTTCCCATAACAAACCCCACTCATAAACAAACTGCTTTTTTATCATTTAGATTAAGTTACCAGGTATTTCCAATATTCCGGTTTTATCTGGTAGAGGAAGCTCAGGTAGAATTGGTTTAGCTTCTTCAACTTCTTCTTCTTCCTCCTCCTCCTCTTCTTCCTCTTCTTCATCAGAATCTGGTTGTTCGCCAAGCCAACCTCGGCAAATACCTGCGCCACAATAGCATTTTTGGGCTTCTTTGCTATATTTTATAACAAAAATTGTTAATAGAAATATAATAAATACAGGGTGTAACAAAAATACAGGTCATAAATTAAATCATATATTCTGGGACCAAAAATAGTTCGATTGAATCTAACTTACCTTAGTGTAAATGTGCACATAAAAAAAGTTATAGCCCCTTGAAGTTACAAAATAAAAATCGATTTTTTTCAATATATTGAAAACTATTAGAGACTTTTTATTGAAAATGGACACGTGGCATTCTTATGGTAGGAACATCTTAAAAAATAACAGTGAAATTTGTGCACCCCATAAAAATTTTATGGTGGTTTTGTTTCCTTAAACCCCCCCAAATATTTATGTACGTTCCAATTAAATTATTGTTGTGGTACCATCAGTTAAACAAAATATTTTTAAAACTTTTTTGTCAAACATTTGTCAAACATGTCAAAACATTTTTTGTAAAATCCAACACAAATTTTTACATGGTAAATTAAAGAGACCTGGTAATAATTTGAACATTTACTGTGAATTTACATTTTTTAGGTATATTTTAAAACATATTAATATCTCAATAAAAAATCGTTTATCGAAAAAATACTAAGAGGCAAAAAAGTTTTAAAAATAATTTGTTTGACTAATGGTACCACAATAATAATTTAATTGGAATGTACACAAACATTTAAGGGAACAAAACCCCCATAAAATTTTTATGTAAGCATATTAAAAAAGAAGCCGCATCTCGATAAAAACGGACTTATCGAAAAAATACTAAGACGCAAAAAAGTTTTAAGAACATTGTGCTTAACTAACGGTACCGCAGTAATAATTTAATTGGAACGTACACAAAAGTTTGGGGGGGTTTAAGGGAACAAAACCCTCATAAAATTTTTATGGGGTGTAAAAATTTCATTGCTATTATTTTTTTGAGATGTCCGTACCATAAGAATACCACACGTCCATTTTCAATAAAAAGTCTCTAATAGTTTTCAATATACATATTGGAAAAAATCGATTTTCATTTTGTAACTTCAAAGGGCTGTAATTTTTTTTATGTGCATATTTGTACTAAGGTATGTTAGGTTCAATCGAACTATTTTTGGTCGCAGAATATGTGATTTAATTTATGACCTGTATTTTTGTTACACCCTGTATAAAGCTGAATATTCTAAAAGCGGTGCAGAGAAAAAATCTGTGTCAGTTCGTACAACATAAATTTATTTGTTATCTCCGAACTCCGTTTTCGTTAATAGGTCCAAAAATCTTTCTTAGAACTTTTCTTTCAAATGTCTCACATCCATAACATACTATTGGCCTGATAATAGTTTTGTACAGCCTGATTTTTTATCTCCAGTGTGTGTTTTTGGAGCATATGGGCGAGTGCAAAATATGATTTGTTTCCCTTTACTGTTCTTGTTTGAATGTCTAGTTCTTCTCTTCCCTCCGTGCTTAATGGAACTCCCAAATATGTGAAGCTTTCTACAGTTTTAATATCTTCCTCTAATTCAACTATGCGTCTGTTTCCCCTAGCTCTTGCCTTTATTAGCTTTTTTGTTTTTCTCGGAGACTTATCAATGATCTATTACTAGTATGAAGAGGAATGGAGAAGTATTAACGGTTAAAATGTTCCTGAGAACAGCCAGCAGGTCTTCATTACAGTTGGAAAGTGTATAAACTGCTTTATCTTTGGAACTTTATATATACCTGCCAAATCTTCAGTACAGATATACATACTCAATTTTCTCAGAAACTTTAGATGCCCTAGCCCTAAACATGTTTAATTTTCCATTTTTTGGTGACTAATTTGAGGAATTCTATTTTCCGGTCATTTCCTACCTCCCCAGGACCCTGTGTGCATGTATAAAGCTTTTTTTATTCTACATAATAGACACATTCAACATACAGTAGAGAATATTTCAATAACAATAAAAAGGCTCTAGCACAAGCTCTCTGTATTATACACATAATGGACCCACAAATGTAAAAAACAAAAAGTAAAATCAAATTGAAAATATTACAAATAATAATGATTTTAAAAAATTCATAATCATCATAGAAGAGACTTTTGCGTCGTCTCCTTTTTATAAAATTCAAATTGTAACAAAAAAATCAAACCTCAAAGATAATTTCTAATCAACCATTTTTAATAAATTTCCGACTTAAGAAATCTAAAAGATTTCTCAAAATTAATAACCATTTTCAATTTCGTTGCAACATGAAACTACAGCCGCATCATATTCTAGTTCAATCAGAGAGTGCAGCAAGCACCTCTACCGGTTTCGAAACTTATTAGTCTCTCATCAGGAGGCACATATGTTGCTCTCTCCGACCCAACCAGGACAAACCCCGGCGTGCAGTTACGGATTGCAACGAACGAAATGGCAGGGATGCCCTAGCGGCAATTGTTAGCAAAAGACTAAGTTTTCAATCTAATAGCACATAAAACAACACTAAAAATATTACTCTACATCCCACCAGATTGAAAACAATGGGAACCATCTCTGGTTACACCTCCGAGGCTTCTAAAATTTGCAAGCCATAACGGATGCTGAGACTAAAGAAGATGAGGGAATTTTACAATTTATAATTCACGTCCCATCTGCTCAGCGCAGTAAAGTTTTAACGAGAATGGTTCCCATCGTACTCCAATTAGAGTAAACATGTAAATAAAAAATGAATAACCATTTTCCATTTCGTTGCAACAAGAAACTACAGCCGATTGAGCAGATGGGACGTGAATTACAAATTGTAAAATTCCCTCACCTTCTTTCGTCTCAGCATCCGTTATGGCTTGCAAATTTTAGAAGCCTCGGAGGTGTAACCAGAGAATGTTCCCATTGCTTTCAATCTGGTGGGATGTAGAGTAATATTTAGTGTTGTTTTATGAGCTATTAGATTGAAAACTTAGGTTTTTCTGAAACATTTGATTCCTAGTACTCAATTCGTGAGAAGAACGAAGGTAAATGAAAGACAGTTAAGATATAATTTCGTTTCATAGACCACCACCATCTGTTTACGTACATTTCAACTTCTTGGTTTCTTCAGAACAGCCTGTAGTGTGCTCTAAAAGAAAACGTATGTAAAAAAGATGGCGGTGGTCTCCGAAAACGATGAAATCTTAACTGTCTTTAATTTATAATTTCTAATCTTTTTTAAATACTGTTCGTATGTAAAGGTACTTACCCATATCTTTGGAACCGATAATCAAAAGTGATTTCCTCGCCTGCCAAGACCGTCCTGGTACTAAAAAACCCAATCCTCAACTCACCGTTAACAGTCCACTTCTGTGTTTCCGCATTTGGATCGCAGGAGTGATTGATAAACCTGGAGATGTTTCCTAAAAAATTTTTTTTAAAAAAGTAAGGCACGGCAACTACATGGGGTGTTACTAAGCGGTCACCCATCCAAAACCACAGTAAACACTACTTGACTATGTCGGGCGAAACCGTTTACGTCAGCGTGATATGGCCGTAAAATTGATACCAAAATTATTACCAAAAATTATTTTTGACAGATTGTACAAATAATGTTAAGATTGCTTTATAATCTTATTATTTAAGCGTTCAATCATTCAAGCTTAAAATGGATCCAAACCTCGCAATTCCAATTGCCTCCATCGATTTCTTGAAAATCGTGAAAACTACCCCTTACTCCAATAAATTGAAAAAACAAATATGTAAAATGTTGATTGTTTTGAATCATGACTTTAATATTTTGATATTTTATAGCTCACCAACGCTTAAAAACAATCCCTCATACAATGATTATTTCAAAAATATGGTTAAGAAACATGGATTTTTATTATTTTGGATCGTAATAGGAGAATTTATTTCCTTTAAATACAAGAAATATGACACTTAATTTTTTTAATAATTCAACCAGCAAAAACCACCTCTAAGAATGAAACTTGAAAATTAATATTTTGAAATTGGAAAAAATTGAAAATTAATAAATGGAAGCAGTTATAGACATCAATGTGTTTAAACATGTTAAATTTTTGTTGGCTTTTTTTACAATGTAACTAATAGTTCTATATTTTTATATGTAACTACTCTTAAAAACTACCCCTCATACAGTTATTTAAAAAATGGCTGAGATTATGAAATCATTTTATTTTCGATCTTAAATAGAAAAAATATATATTATTTAAATATATAATCGAATATATCATTTTAACTAGTTCTTCTGGTGCAGGAATATCCGTCATTTTGTTTGGTACCAAAGTGCCATTCACTTTTGTCCATCCCCAATCAGCAAAATTGAGAGTATTGTTGCCCAATATGTAAATACATAGCAGACACTGCATGTATAAAAGAACAAATTCTCAAAAACATCAAAATTTAGACGCTCCGTAATTTTCAAACATTATCTCTAGAAAAATGTATTTGGTTTTTAACAATAACTCGGCTTCCCTTTAAGCTTTTTGCATTCACTTTCGCATAATTTTGTAGGGAATTTCATAAGCTATAAGATCATGAGAGTTGCAATCTTTAGACCCTTTTGTTCAGAGAATTTTAATTTTAAATGGCTAAAAAGACGCTCCCTTTGCATTGAAATCAATACTTTATTTAAACGCTTATCTCGCTTAATTTATAAGCTACGTGAGTTAAAAAAGCAAAATTTTCAGTAAAAAAAAGCTAAATTTTTGGTCAGAACACTTTTTTCATAAATCTAATAGTTTTTGAGATATTTTGAAAAAATAACGTATTTTTTGAAAAATCGAAAAAAAAAAGAAAATTACTTGAAGCAAGTTTTTTCACAATGTAATTGTTCTAAATAA